>NC_030389.2:19768010-19836339 GCF_001625215.2 Daucus carota subsp. sativus | reverse complement strand
TTTAGGGCTCACCTGCTTGAGCAAGGTAATAGCACAACTAATAGGAACAGATGCCCAATTGTTAGCCGGAACATTGTATTGAAGGTAAGATGCCAGTCCTTTCAGGAGTCCATGGACCTTGCTTGTTCACTCCTTCGATTCCTTCTTTTTGGTAGGTAGCCTCCCATGTTCCATCTCTCGTCTCTTTTCACTTACTCTGCGTATTCCTTTGTGTATAGGGGGTGGTTTGAAACTAAATACATTGATTACCCCAAAGCCGACTCCACTATCAAATTAACACATAGATTCCCATAAATGATAAATGTGTCACGAAATCGAATATTATATTCAAATATATCAACACATGTCCAATATCATTACGCTGTAACCAACACCTATCATTTAACCACCAAAATTATACTCAATTAAATTGCCGAAGTGTGTTGATGGAACAATCCAGGAAATCGCAGCTGCAGAACGTCGACGATGTAACTATAAGATTGAAATCCATCTCTTGGCTCCAAATCCCAGACCAGAACGTAGTATGCCTTCACACATAGTGCTAACATTATTGTTTTCGGTATGTACATTCTCGATCCAGGTAACCTAGTAATCACATCAATAATAGTAATTAGTTATTTAACTCAAATGACATAAGTAGTAAGTAGGGAGTAATATCCATAATAATACTTTAGAACTAAGCTGATAAGACTATGACCATACATAATACAAAACCTTTTGAATACCTACCTACCTTTGAAGTTCCATTAGACATTTCATCTATCACGCAACCTGATGGCCTTTTTTGGCAGGTCGTGATTCCCGGAATGGAGAGTACATCGTCTATTGAAACATCGACCACTACCCACACTCCCCCGCACCATATTTTCTGCAATATCTTGCAAAATAACACACGCGTTTGGGAAGCAAAGGAGTAGGAAATTGATATTCCGTGGTCATGTGAATTATGGCCTAATAACTCACATTTGGAGCACCTTCTTCATTGTTTATCATCAAGAATATGAGTAGAGTTTCTGCAAACAAGTAATTAGGCTTTAGTATAATATAAGGTTGCCACATCGATAATAAGATGTGAAGGTGGAATATCCAAAAGTACTAACACAAAATTCAAAAACAATAAAATAAGTGGAAAAAATACAAATTAAATTATATAACACATTCATAGTCTCCTTATTCACTTATGTGATTAGTTTTAATTCATTATAGACATACAAATAAGAAGTTTCAGAGCAATATTGTCATTTTGGATTTTGTAAAAAAGCAGAAAAACATTATTCTACTTATTCTTTACAAAAACTTTTTAACTTCCTAATTTGTTTTCATATTTCATATATACAAGAATCAAACACCTATTTCATAAAAAATTCATCAGTTTATAATGCAAAATATTAAAATTAAAAATCACAAACTCAAGGTCTTATGCGAAATATATATCAAGAGAAAGATCATAAACAAATTCATCATATATGTATAGTCTAAATACATAACGAATTAAGTAAGAAATATACACAAAATCATATCTAACTAGCAAAATGAAAAATCACTGACAAACAAATGGTTACCAAGCACGCTAGGACCATATAATTATAAAGAGTACAAACATTTACCTTAAACAATATGACAAGATGCAAGTTGAGATGGAACTCATGAGTTGATAATTAGAGATCTAAGATGTGAGGAGGACGGCTACTTGGATTAGGGTTTTTTGGTGGAGAAATAAGCTACTAATCTAGGTATTTATAAGTACTTGGCAATATGGGCTGGGCTGATTAGAATGGATATGTAAAGATATGGAGATAACAACCACCTGGATTAGGGTTTTTTCTTGGGCCAAGGCCTAATATCCTGGAGATTACAAGTAGTTGACAATATGGGCTGGGCCGAGCAATTATAACTAGTTGATAATGTGGGCTCGGGGTGCAAATTGATATGAAACTCATGAGAAGAGATGGGAGAGGATGAAGTAGTTGACAATATGGGCTGGGCAGAGCAATTATAACTAGTTGATAATGTGGGCTCGGGGTGCAAATTGATATGAAACTCATGAGAAGAGATGGGAGAGGATGGTACCAGTATTAGGATTTTCTCTGAGGAGAAATAAGTAACTAATAACCTATGTAATTATAAGCAGTTGAAAAGATGGGCCGGGCGGGTGTGGATGAGTTGAGGAGAGATTGGGAGAGGACCGCTCCATAGATTAATTTGTTAGGAGAAGGGAGTTATTAATGTCATAGGTAATTAAAAGTAGTTGGGTAGGGCCTGAGTTGCAAAAAAAAATGTATTTGTTATATATTTTTAATAATAAAATATGTAAGACTGTCCAATTAGATTAATTAGGTGCGGATTCAACCAACTTGCAAACATTTTACTTATAAACTACCTATTCTATATAAAGTATCAAAGTGCCCAAACACTCGTAGATTAATTTTGGCTAAGAGAAAAGAAATATAATAGCTCTTTATTATATTAATATTCTTATTTAAAACTTAAATTCCTATATTTTAAAGTTAGTATTCACTAACAATATGTTACTGTGTTTGAAGATACAAATAAATTATGAGGTAGAAATTTTAAGAGGTACATCTTATTTTATATGATTACTCCTCCATTCATTTATTTTGGTCTATTTTAAATTTTTTGGTCACCTTTACCAAATTTGATCTCAATTAAAGGTATTCTTTATTAAATTTTGAATTGAATCATATAATACATAATTTTAACCTTCTTCTTCTTCAAATGGTTGTTCCAATAATTTTAACCTTGTTATATCTCCTTCCCGGACCATGTAACACCTATGTGATATAATCTAGTTGTGATAAAGCTGGCACATATTTGTTCTTGTACTCCTTCCGGCCTAAGCAGCCTTATGCCTTACAAAATAAGAAGGTAATGTTTAGTTAAAATGATAGCCCCACACCTAGAGTTTCGCACTTTTAATAAGGAGACTTTTCCCACCACTTTTTGCTTAGTGAGATAGAATCACCTTTCTTTCGCGTAAAACATCATTCACTTCTTTATTTCAGCAAAAAAAGTTTAAAAGAAAGAACATAATCTTCTTAAAAAAATTACCTTTGGTATTTTAAGTGCATTAACAATGTTTAGTCCTGGATACGAATGGGTGTGAACTTCACAAACACGTATTAAAATCCTCAATACGATCACAATTGCTAATTGTGTCTCCTTTTCCTCACAAATTGATGATCATTCCTTGCTAAGTTTTTGGTGTTATCTATCTCTTGAGAATTAGTTAAATATAGGTTATAGTCAAATCTATTAAATATAGAAGATAACACTTAAATAAATTTTCTAGAACTTGGTGAATAAGCTGTCTTGAAATATAAGTCAAACTATGGATAAAAGTAACAAAACCTTGCATATGAAACTTATACTTGTGACTATCAACAATTATATATCTAAATATTTCTAATCGGATGATAAAAAAATTTCTTTACGAAATTCATAACATAATTAGGAGCACGTTTTATAATTTCATGTTGTGCATCATCAGCCTTTTATATGAAAAAAAAATCATACTGGTTTTTATCACGTCTAATTATTGAGATATAACGTCATAGTTTCTAGATGATTTTAAATATGTATATTGTTTAGCAAAGTAGGAGTATGATATTTAAGAACATGCTCGTTTCTATTCTAACACAAACTTCAAATTTCTATTGAGTATGGAAATAATAGAATTCTCAATAACTTCAAATTTTCTATTCTAGAAATCAAAGAAATTCTTTTATAAATTTTATAAAATTTTAATTGTGATCACTATTTGTCGGGACATCCCACATGTCAAACATAGCATCCTTGCACATGTTTGAGATTGGTGTGGTGGATAATCAAGTAAGTTACAATTTATGTATATTGTTCAAATTGAGATAATTATCATTAAAATTAAATACAATATTCATGAGTAATCTCTACTGCTAAAACACACACTACAACAAACACCCCTTTTTAACACATGTAAGGAAGGTAATAGCACAACTAATAGGAACAGATGCCCAATTGTTAGCCGGAACATTGTATTGAAGGTAAGATGCCAGTCCTGTTCACGAGTCCATGGACCTTGCTTGTTCACTCCTTCGATTCCTTCTTTTTGGTAGGTAGCCTTCCCATGTTCCATCTCTCGTCTCTTTTCACTTACTCTGCCTATTCCTTTGTGTATAGGGGGTGGTTTGAAACTAAATACATTGATTACCCCAAAGCCGACTCCACTATCAAATTAACACATAGATTCCCATAAATGATAAATGTGTCACGAAATCGAATATTATATTCAAATATATCAACACATGGCCAATATCATTACGCTGTAACCAACACCTATCATTTAACACCAAAAATTATACTCAATTAAATTGCCGAAGTGTGTTGATGGAACAATCCAGGAAATCGCAGCTGCAGAACGTCGACGATGTAACTATAAGATTGAAATCCATCTCTTGGCTCCAAATCCCAGACCAGAACGTAGTATGCCTTCACACATAGTGCTAACATTATTGTTTTCGGCATGTACATTCTCGATCCAGGTAACCTAGTAAATCACATCAATAATAGTAATTAGTTATTTAACTCAAATGACATAAGTAGTAAGTAGGGAGTAATATCCATAAATAATACTTTAGAACTAAGCTGATAAGACTATGACCATACATAATACAAAACCTTTTGAATTACCTACCTTTGAAGTTCCATTAGACATTTCATCTATCACGCAACCTGATGGCCTTTTTTGGCAGGTCGTGATTCCCGGAATGGAGAGTACATCGTCTATTGAAACATCGACCACTACCCACACTCCCGCACCATATTTTCTCCAATATCTTGCTAAATAACACACGCGTTTGGGATGCAAAGGAGTAGGAATTTGATATTCCGTGGTCATGTGAATTATGGCCTAATAACTCACAATATTGGAGCACCTTCTTCATTGTTTATCATCAAGAATATGAGTAGAGTTTCTGCAAACAAGTAATTAGGCTTTAGTATAATATAAGGTTGCCACATGGATAATAAGATGTGAAGGTGTAATATCCAAAAGTACTAACACAAAATTTCAAAAACAATAAAAATAAGTGGAAAAAAATACAAATTAAATTATATAACACATTCATAGTCTCCTTATTTACTTATGTGATTAGTTTTAATTTCATTATAGACATACAAATAAGAAGTTTCAGAGCAATATTGTCATTTTGGATTTTGTAAAATGAAGCAGAAAAACATTATTCTACTTATTCTTTACAAAAACTTTTTAACTTCCTAATTTGTTTTCATATATACACAAGAATCAAACACCTATTTCATAAAAAATTCATCAGTTTATAATGCAAAATATTAAAATTAAAAATCACAAACATCAAGGTCTTATGTGAAATATATATCAAGAGAAAAGATCATAACAAATTCATCATATATGTATAGTCTAAATACATAACGAATTTAAGTAAGAAATATACACAAAATCATATCTAACTAGCAAAATGAAAAATCACTGACAAACAAATGGTTACCAAGCACGCTAGGACCATATAATTATAAAGAGTACAAACATTTACCTTAAACAATATGACAAGATGCAAGTTGAGATGGAACTCATGAGTTGATAATTAGAGATCTAAGATGTGAGGAGGACGGCTACTTGGATTAGGGTTTTTTGGTGGAGAAATAAGCTACTAATCTAGGTATTTATAAGTACTTGGCAATATGGGCTGGGCTGATTAGAATGGATATGTAAAGATATGGAGATAACAACCACCTGGATTAGGGTTTTTTCTTGGGCCAAGGCCTAATATCCTGGGAGATTACAAGTAGTTGACAATATAGGCTGGGCCGAGCAATTATAACTAGTTGATAATGTGGGCTCGGGGTGCAAATTGATATGAAACTCATGAGAAGAGATGGGAGAGGATGAAGTAGTTGACAATATGGGCAGGGCCGAGCAATTATAACTAGTTGATAATGTGGGCTCCGGGTGCAAATTGATATGAAACTCATGAGAAGAGATGGGAGAGGATGGTACCAGTATTAGGATTTTCTCTGAGGAGAAATAAGTAACTAATAACCTATGTAATTATAAGCAGTTGAAAAGATGGGCTGGGCGGGTGTGGATGAGTTGAGGAGAGATTGGGAGAGGACCGCTCCATAGATTAATTTGTTAGGAGAAGTGAGTTATTAATGTCATAGGTAATTAAAAGTAGTTGGGTAGGGCCTGAGTTGCAAAAAAAATGTATTTGTTATATTTTTTTAATAATAAAATATGTAAGACTGTCCAATTAGATTAATTAGGTGCGGATTCAAACAACTTGCAAACATTTTACTTTATAAACTACCTATTCTATATAAAGTATCAAAGTGCCCAAACACTGGTAGATTAATTTTGGCTAAGAGAAAAGAAATATAATAGCTCTTTATTATATTAATATTCTTATTTAAAACTTAAATTCCTATATTTTAAAGTTAGTATTCACTAACAATATGTTACTGTGTTTGAAGATACAAATAAATTATGAGGTAGAAATTTTAAGAGGTACATCTTATTTTATATGATTTACTCTTTCCATTCATTTATTTTGGTCTATTTTAAATTTTTTGGTCAAATTTACCAAATTTGGATCTCAATTAAAGGTATTCTTTATTAAATTTTGAAATTGAATCATATAATACATAATTTTAACCTTCTTCTTCTTCAAATGGTTGTTCCAATAATTTTAACCTTGTTATATCTCCTTCCCGGACGATGTAACACCTATGTGATATAATCTGGTTGTGATAAAGCTGGCACATATTTGTTCTTGTACTCCTTCCGGCCTAAGCAGCCTTATGCCTCACAAAATAAGAAGGTAATGTTTAGTTAAAATGATAGCCCCACACCTAGAGTTTCGCACTTTTAATAAGGAGACTTTTCCCACCACTTTTTGCTTAGTGAGATAGAATCACCTTTCTTTCGCGTAAAACATCATTCAACTTCTTTATTTCAGCAAAAAAAGTTTAAAAGAAAGAACATAATCTTCTTAAAAAAATTACCTTTGGTATTTTAAGTGCATTAACAATGTTTAGTCCTGGATACGAATGGGTGTGAACTTCACAAACACGTATTAAAATCCTCAATACGATCACAATTGCTAATTGTGTCTCCTTTTCCTCACAAATTGATGATCATTCCTTGCTAAAGTTTTTGGTGTTATCTATCTCTTGAGAATTAAGTTAAATATAGGTTATAGTCAAATCTATTAAATATAGAAGATAACACTTAAATAAATTTTCTAGAACTTGGTGAATAAGCTGTCTTGAAATATAAGTCAAACTATGGATAAAAGTAAACAAAACCTTGCATATGAAACTTATACTTGTGACTATCAACAATTATATATCTAAATATTTCTAATCGGATGATAAAAAAATTTCTTTACGAAATTCATAACATAATTAGGAGCACGTTTTATAATTTCATGTTGTGCATCATCAGCCTTTTATATGAAAAAAAAATCATACTGGTTTTTATCACGTCTAATTATTGAGATATAACGTCATAGTTTCTAAGATGATTTTAAATATGTATATTGTTTAGCAAAGTAGGAGTATGATATTTAAGAACATGCTCGTTTCTATTCTAACACAAACTTCAAATTTCTATTGAGTATGGAAATAATAGAATTCTCAATAACTTCAAATTTTCTATTCTAGAAATCAAAGAAATTCTTTTATAAATTTTATAAAATTTTAATTGTGATCACTATTTGTCGGGACATCCCACATGTCAAACATAGCATCCTTGCACATGTTTGAGATTGGTGTGGTGGATAATCAAGTAAGTTACAATTTATGTATATTGTTCAAATTGAGATAAATTATCATTAAAATTAAATACAATATTCATGAGTAATCTCTACTGCTAAAACACACACTACAACAAACACCCCTTTTTAACACATGTAAGGAAGGTAATAGCACAACTAATAGGAACAGATGCCCAATTGTTAGCCGGAACATTGTATTGAAGGTAAGATGCCAGTCCTGTTCACGAGTCCATGGACCTTGCTTGTTCACTCCTTCGATTCCTTCTTTTTAGCCTTCCCATGTTCCATCTCTCGTCTCTTTTCACTTACTCTGCCTATTCCTTTGTGTATAGGGGGTGGTTTGAAACTAAATACATTGATTACCCCAAAGCCGACTCCACTATCAAATTAACACATAGATTCCCATAAATGATAAATGTGTCACGAAATCGAATATTATATTCAAATATATCAACACATGGCCAATATCATTACGCTGTAACCAACACCTATCATTTAACACCAAAAATTATACTCAATTAAATTGCCGAAGTGTGTTGATGGAACAATCCAGGAAATCGCAGCTGCAGAACGTCGACGATGTAACTATAAGATTGAAATCCATCTCTTGGCTCCAAATCCCAGACCAGAACGTAGTATGCCTTCACACATAGTGCTAACATTATTGTTTTCGGTATGTACATTCTCGATCCAGGTAACCTAGTAAATCACATCAATAATAGTAATTAGTTATTTAACTCAAATGACATAAGTAGTAAGTAGGGAGTAATATCCATAAATAATACTTTAGAACTAAGCTGATAAGGCTATGACCATACATAATACAAAACCTTTTGAATTACCTACCTTTGAAGTTCCATTAGACATTTCATCTATCACGCAACCTGATGGCCTTTTTTGGCAGGTCGTGATTCCCGGAATGGAGAGTACATCGTCTATTGAAACATCGACCACTACCCACACTCCCGCACCATATTTTCTTCAATATCTTGCAAAATAACACACGCGTTTGGGATGCAAAGGAGTAGGAATTTGATATTCCGTGGTCATGTGAATTATGGCCTAATAACTCACAATATTGGAGCACCTTCTTCATTGTTTATCATCAAGAATATGAGTAGAGTTTCTGCAAACAAGTAATTAGGCTTTAGTATAATATAAGGTTGCCACATCGATAATAAGATGTGAAGGTGTAATATCCAAAAGTACTAACACAAAATTTCAAAAACAATAAAAATAAGTGGAAAAAAATACAAATTAAATTATATAACACATTCATAGTCTCCTTATTCACTTATTTGATTAGTTTTAATTTCATTATAGACATACAAATAAGAAGTTTCAGAGCAATATTGTCATTTTGGATTTTGTAAAATGAAGCAGAAAAACATTATTCTACTTATTCTTTACAAAAACTTTTTAACTTCCTAATTTGTTTTCATATATACACAAGAATCAAACACCTATTTCATAAAAAATTCATCAGTTTATAATGCAAAATATTAAAATTAAAAATCACAAACATCAAGGTCTTATGTGAAATATATATCAAGAGAAAAGATCATAACAAATTCATCATATATGTATAGTCTAAATACATAACGAATTTAAGTAAGAAATATACACAAAATCATATCTAACTAGCAAAATGAAAAATCACTGACAAACAAATGGTTACCAAGCACGCTAGGACCATATAATTATAAAGAGTACAAACATTTACCTTAAACAATATGACAAGATGCAAGTTGAGATGGAACTCATGAGTTGATAATTAGAGATCTAAGATGTGAGGAGGACGGCTACTTGGATTAGGGTTTTTTGGTGGAGAAATAAGCTACTAATCTAGGTATTTATAAGTACTTGGCAATATGGGCTGGGCTGATTAGAATGGATATGTAAAGATATGGAGATAACAACCACCTGGATTAGGGTTTTTTCTTGGGCCAAGGCCTAATATCCTGGGAGATTACAAGTAGTTGACAATATAGGCTGGGCCGAGCAATTATAACTAGTTGATAATGTGGGCTCGGGGTGCAAATTGATATGAAACTCATTAGAAGAGATGGGAGAGGATGAAGTAGTTGACAATATGGGCTGGGCCGAGCAATTATAACTAGTTGATAATGTGGGCTCGGGGTGCAAATTGATATGAAACTCATGAGAAGAGATGGGAGAGGATGGTACCAGTATTAGGATTTTCTCTGAGGAGAAATAAGTAACTAATAACCTATGTAATTATAAGCAGTTGAAAAGATGGGCTGGGCGGGTGTGGATGAGTTGAGGAGAGATTGGGAGAGGACCGCTCCATAGATTAATTTGTTAGGAGAAGTGAGTTATTAATGTCATAGGTAATTAAAAGTAGTTGGGTAGGGCCTGAGTTGCAAAAAAATGTATTTGTTATATTTTTTTAATAATAAAATATGTAAGACTGTCCAATTAGATTAATTAGGTGCGGATTCAAACAACTTGCAAACATTTTACTTTATAAACTACCTATTCTATATAAAGTATCAAAGTGCCCAAACACTTGTAGATTAATTTTGGCTAAGAGAAAAGAAATATAATAGCTCTTTATTATATTAATATTCTTATTTAAAACTTAAATTCCTATATTTTAAAGTTAGTATTCACTAACAATATGTTACTGTGTTTGAAGATACAAATAAATTATGAGGTAGAAATTTTAAGAGGTACATCTTATTATATATGATTTACTCTCTCCATTCATTAATTTTGGTCTATTTTAAATTTGTTGGTCAAATTTACCAAATTTGGATCTCAATTAAAGGTATTCTTTATTAAATTTTAAAATTGAATCATATAATACATAATTTTAACCTTCTTCTTCTTCAAATGGTTGTTCCAATAATTTTAACCTTGTTATATCTCCTTCCCGGACGATGTAACACCTATGTGATATAATCTGGTTGTGATAAAGCTGGCACATATTTGTTCTTGTACTCCTTCCGGCCTAAGCAGCCTTATGCCTCACAAAATAAGAAAATAATGTTTAGTTAAAATGATAGCCCCACACCTAGAGTTTCGCACTTTTAATAAGGAGACTTTTCCCACCACTTTTTGCTTAGTGAGATAGAATCACCTTTCTTTCGCGTAAAACATCATGCAACCTCTTTATTTCAGCAAAAAAAGTTTAAAAGAAAGAACATAATCTTCTTAAAAAAATTACCTTTGGTATTTTAAGTGCATTAACAATGTTTAGTCCTGGATACGAATGGGTGTGAACTTCACAAACACGTATTAAAATCCTCAATACGATCACAATTTCTAATTGTGTCTCCTTTTCCTCACAAATTGATGATCATTCCTTGCTAAAGTTTTTGGTGTTATCTATCTCTTGAGAATTAACTTAAATATAGGTTCTAGTCAAATCTATTAAATATAGAAGATAACACTTAAATAAATTTTCTAGAACTTGGTGAATAAGCTGTCTTGAAATATAAGTCAAACTATGGATAAAAGTAAACAAAACCTTGCATATGAAACTTATACTTGTGACTATCAACAATTATATATCTAAATATTTCTAATCGGATGATAAAAAAATTTCTTTACGAAATTCATAACATAATTAGGAGCACGTTTTATAATTTCATATTGTGCATCATCAGCCTTTTATATGAAAAAAAAATCATACCGTTTTTATCACGTCTAATTATTGAGATATAACGTCATAGTTTCTAAGATGATTTTAAATATGTATATTGTTTAGCAAAGTAGGAGTATGATATTTAAGAACATGCTCATTTCTATTCTAACACAAACTTCAAATTTCTATTGAGTATGGAAATAATAGCATTCTCAATAACTTCAAATTTTCTATTCTAGAAATCAAAGAAATTCTTTTATAAATTTTATAAAATTTTAATTGTGATCACTATTTGTCGGGACATCCCACATGTCAAACATAGCATCCTTGCACATGTTTGAGATTGGTGTGGTGGATAATCAAGTAAGTTACAATTTATGTATATTGTTCAAATTGAGATAAATTATCATTAAAATTAAATACAATATTCATGAGTAATCTCTACTGCTAAAACACACACTACAACAAACACCCCTTTTTAACACATGTAAGGAAGGTAATAGCACAACTAATAGGAACAGATGCCCAATTGTTAGCCGGAACATTGTATTGAAGGTAAGATGCCAGTCCTATTCACGAGTCCATGGACCTTGCTTGTTCACTCCTTCGATTCCTTCTTTTTGGTAGGTAGCCTTCCCATGTTCCATCTCTCGTCTCTTTTCACTTACTCTGCGTATTCCTTTTTGTATAGGGGGTGGTTTGAAACTAAATACATTGATTACCCCAAAGCCGACTCCACTATCAAATTAACACATAGATTCCCATAAATGATAAATGTGTCACGAAATCGAATATTATATTCAAATATATCAACACATGGCCAATATCATTACGCTGTAACCAACACCTATCATTTAACACCAAAAATTATACTCAATTAAATTGCCGAAGTGTGTTGATGGAACAATCCAGGAAATCGCAGCTGCAGAACGTCGACGATGTAACTATAAGATTGAAATCCATCTCTTGGCTCCAAATCCCAGACCAGAACGTAGTATGCCTTCACACATAGTGCTAACATTATTGTTTTCGGTATGTACATTCTCGATCCAGGTAACCTAGTAAATCACATCAATAATAGTAATTAGTTATTTAACTCAAATGACATAAGTAGTAAGTAGGGAGTAATATCCATAAATAATACTTTAGAACTAAGCTGATAAGACTATGACCATACATAATACAAAACCTTTTGAATTACCTACCTTTGAAGTTCCATTAGACATTTCATCTATCACGCAACCTGATGGCCTTTTTTGGCAGGTCGTGATTCCCGGAATGGAGAGTACATCGTCTATTGAAACATCGACCACTACCCACACTCCCGCACCATATTTTCTGCAATATCTTGCAAAATAACACACGCGTTTGGGATGCAAAGGAGTAGGAATTTGATATTCCGTGGTCATGTGAATTATGGCCTAATAACTCACAATATTGGAGCACCTTCTTCATTGTTTATCATCAAGAATATGAGTAGAGTTTCTGCAAACAAGTAATTAGGCTTTAGTATAATATAAGGTTGCCACATCGATAATAAGATGTGAAGGTGTAATATCCAAAAGTACTAACACAAAATTTCAAAAACAATAAAAATAAATGGAAAAAATACAAATTAAATTATATAACACATTCATAGTCTCCTTATTCACTTATGTGATTAGTTTTAATTTCATTATAGACATACAAATAAGAAGTTTCAGAGCAATATTGTCATTTTGGATTTTGTAAAATGAAGCAGAAAAACATTATTCTACTTATTCTTTACAAAAACTTTTTAACTTCCTAATTTGTTTTCATATATACACAAGAATCAAACACCTATTTCATAAAAAATTCATCAGTTTATAATGCAAAATATTAAAATTAAAAATCACAAACATCAAGGTCTTATGTGAAATATATATCAAGAGAAAAGATCATAACAAATTCATCATATATGTATAGTCTAAATACATAACGAATTTAAGTAAGAAATATACACAAAATCATATCTAACTAGCAAAATGAAAAATCACTGACAAACAAATGGTTACCAAGCACGCTAGGACCATATAATTATAAAGAGTACAAACATTTACCTTAAACAATATGACAAGATGCAAGTTGAGATGGAACTCATGAGTTGATAATTAGAGATCTAAGATGTGAGGAGGACGGCTACTTGGATTAGGGTTTTTTGGTGGAGAAATAAGCTACTAATCTAGGTATTTATAAGTACTTGGCAATATGGGCTGGGCTGATTAGAATGGATATGTAAAGATATGGAGATAACAACCACCTGGATTAGGGTTTTTTCTTGGGCCAAGGCCTATTCCTTTGTGTATAGGGGGTGGTTTGAAACTAAATACATTGATTACCCCAAAGCCGACTCCACTATCAAATTAACACATAGATTCCCATAAATGATAAATGTGTCACGAAATCGAATATTATATTCAAATATATCAACACATGGCCAATATCATTACGCTGTAACCAACACCTATCATTTAACACCAAAAATTATACTCAATTAAATTGCCGAAGTGTGTTGATGGAACAATCCAGGAAATCGCAGCTGCAGAACGTCGACGATGTAACTATAAGATTGAAATCCATCTCTTGGCTCCAAATCCCAGACCAGAACGTAGTATGCCTTCACACATAGTGCTAACATTATTGTTTTCGGCATGTACATTCTCGATCCAGGTAACCTAGTAAATCACATCAATAATAGTAATTAGTTATTTAACTCAAATGACATAAGTAGTAAGTAGGGAGTAATATCCATAAATAATACTCTAGAACTAAGCTGATAAGACTATGACCATACATAATACAAAACCTTTTGAATTACCTACCTTTGAAGTTCCATTAGACATTTCATCTATCACGCAACCTGATGGCCTTTTTTGGCAGGTCGTGATTCCCGGAATGGAGAGTACATCGTCTATTGAAACATCGACCACTACCCACACTCCCGCACCATATTTTCTGCAATATCTTGCAAAATAACACACGCGTTTGGGATGCAAAGGAGTAGGAATTTGATATTCCGTGGTCATGTGAATTATGGCCTAATAACTCACAATATTGGAGCACCTTCTTCATTGTTTATCATCAAGAATATGAGTAGAGTTTCTGCAAACAAGTAATTAGGCTTTAGTATAATATAAGGTTGCCACATCGATAATAAGATGTGAAGGTGTAATATCCAAAAGTACTAACACAAAATTTCAAAAACAATAAAAATAAGTGGAAAAAAATACAAATTAAATTATATAACACATTCATAGTCTCCTTATTCACTTATGTGATTAGTTTTAATTTCATTATAGACATACAAATAAGAAGTTTCAGAGCAATATTGTCATTTTGGATTTTGTAAAATGAAGCAGAAAAACATTATTCTACTTATTCTTTACAAAAACTTTTTAACTTCCTAATTTGTTTTCATATATACACAAGAATCAAACACCTATTTCATAAAAAATTCATCAGTTTATAACGCAAAATATTAAAATTAAAAATCACAAACATCAAGGTCTTATGTGAAATATATATCAAGAGAAAAGATCATAACAAATTCATCATATATGTATAGTCTAAATACATAACGAATTTAAGTAAGAAATATACACAAAATCATATCTAACTAGCAAAATGAAAAATCACTGACAAACAAATGGTTACCAAGCACGCTAGGACCATATAATTATAAAGAGTACAAACATTTACCTTAAACAATATGACAAGATGCAAGTTGAGATGGAACTCATGAGTTGACAATTAGAGATCTAAGATGTGAGGAGGACGGCTACTTGGATTAGGGTTTTTTGGTGGAGAAATAAGCTACTAATCTAGGTATTTATAAGTACTTGGCAATATGGGCTGGGCTGATTAGAATGGATATGTAAAGATATGGAGATAACAACCACCTGGATTAGGGTTTTTTCTTGGGCCAAGGCCTAATATCCTGGGAGATTACAAGTAGTTGACAATATGGGCTGGGCCGAGCAATTATAACTAGTTGATAATGTGGGCTCGGGGTGCAAATTGATATGAAACTCATGAGAAGAGATGGGAGAGGATGAAGTAGTTGACAATATGGGCTGGGCCGAGCAATTATAACTAGTTGATAATGTGGGCTCGGGGTGCAAATTGATATGAAACTCATGAGAAGAGATGGGAGAGGATGGTACCAGTATTAGGATTTTCTCTGAGGAGAAATAAGTAACTAATAACCTATGTAATTATAAGCAGTTGAAAAGATGGGCTGGGCGGGTGTGGATGAGTTGAGGAGAGATTGGGAGAGGACCGCTCCATAGATTAATTTGTTAGGAGAAGTGAGTTATTAATGTCACAGGTAATTAAAAGTAGTTGGGTAGGGCCTGAGTTGCAAAAAAAATGTATTTGTTATATTTTTTTAATAATAAAATATGTAAGACTGTCCAATTAGATTAATTAGGTGCGGATTCAAACAACTTGCAAACATTTTACTTTATAAACTACCTATTCTATATAAAGTATCAAAGTGCCCAAACACTGGTAGATTAATTTTGGCTAAGAGAAAAGAAATATAATAGCTCTTTATTATATTAATATTCTTATTTAAAACTTAAATTCCTATATTTTAAAGTTAGTATTCACTAACAATATGTTACTGTGTTTGAAGATACAAATAAATTATGAGGTAGAAATTTTAAGAGGTACATCTTATTTTATATGATTTACTCTCTCCATTCATTTATTTTGGTCTATTTTAAATTTTTTGGTCAAATTTACCAAATTTGGATCTCAATTAAAGGTATTCTTTATTAAATTTTGAAATTGAATCATATAATACATAATTTTAACCTTCTTCTTCTTCAAATGGTTGTTCCAATAATTTTAACCTTGTTATATCTCCTTCCCGGACGATGTAACACCTATGTGATATAATCTGGTTGTGATAAAGCTGGCACATATTTGTTCTTGTACTCCTTCCGGCCTAAGCAGCCTTATGCCTCACAAAATAAGAAGGTAATGTTTAGTTAAAATGATAGCCCCACACCTAGAGTTTCGCACTTTTAATAAGGAGACTTTTCCCACCACTTTTTGCTTAGTGAGATAGAATCACCTTTCTTTCGCGTAAAACATCATTCAACTTCTTTATTTCAGCAAAAAAAGTTTAAAAGAAAGAACATAATCTTCTTAAAAAAATTACCTTTGGTATTTTAAGTGCATTAACAATGTTTAGTCCTGGATACGAATGGGTGTGAACTTCACAAACACGTATTAAAATCCTCAATACGATCACAATTGCTAATTGTGTCTCCTTTTCCTCACAAATTGATGATCATTCCTTGCTAAAGTTTTTGGTGTTATCTATCTCTTGAGAATTAAGTTAAATATAGGTTATAGTCAAATCTATTAAATATAGAAGATAACACTTAAATAAATTTTCTAGAACTTGGTGAATAAGCTGTCTTGAAATATAAGTCAAACTATGGATAAAAGTAAACAAAACCTTGCATATGAAACTTATACTTGTGACTATCAACAATTATATATCTAAATATTTCTAATCGGATGATAAAAAAATTTCTTTACGAAATTCATAACATAATTAGGAGCACGTTTTATAATTTCATGTTGTGCATCATCAGCCTTTTATATGAAAAAAAAATCATACTGGTTTTTATCACGTCTAATTATTGAGATATAACGTCATAGTTTCTAAGATGATTTTAAATATGTATATTGTTTAGCAAAGTAGGAGTATGATATTTAAGAACATGCTCGTTTCTATTCTAACACAAACTTCAAATTTCTATTGAGTATGGAAATAATAGAATTCTCAATAACTTCAAATTTTCTATTCTAGAAATCAAAGAAATTCTTTTATAAATTTTATAAAATTTTAATTGTGATCACTATTTGTCGGGACATCCCACATGTCAAACATAGCATCCTTGCACATGTTTGAGATTGGTGTGGTGGATAATCAAGTAAGTTACAATTTATGTATATTGTTCAAATTGAGATAAATTATCATTAAAATTAAATACAATATTCATGAGTAATCTCTACTGCTAAAACACACACTACAACAAACACCCCTTTTTAACACATGTAAGGAAGGTAATAGCACAACTAATAGGAACAGATGCCCAATTGTTAGCCGGAACATTGTATTGAAGGTAAGATGCGAGTCCTATTCACGAGTCCATGGACCTTGCTTGTTCACTCCTTCGATTCCTTCTTTTTGGTAGGTAGCCTTCCCATGTTCCATCTCTCGTCTCTTTTCACTTACTCTGCGTATTCCTTTGTGTATAGGGGGTGGTTTGAAACTAAATACATTGATTACCCCAAAGCCGACTCCACTATCAAATTAACACATAGATTCCCATAAATGATAAATGTGTCACGAAATCGAATATTATATTCAAATATATCAACACATGGCCAATATCATTACGCTGTAACCAACACCTATCATTTAACACCAAAAATTATACTCAATTAAATTGCCGAAGTGTGTTGATGGAACAATCCAGGAAATCGCAGCTGCAGAACGCCGACGATGTAACTATAAGATTGAAATCCATCTCTTGGCTCCAAATCCCAGACCAGAACGTAGTATGCCTTCACACATAGTGCTAACATTATTGTTTTCGGTATGTACATTCTCGATCCAGGTAACCTAGTAAATCACATCAATAATAGTAATTAGTTATTTAACTCAAATGACATAAGTAGTAAGTAGGGAGTAATATCCATAAATAATACTTTAGAACTAAGCTGATAAGACTATGACCATACATAATACAAAACCTTTTGAATTACCTACCTTTGAAGTTCCATTAGACATTTCATCTATCACGCAACCTGATGGCCTTTTTTGGCAGGTCGTGATTCCCGGAATGGAGAGTACATCGTCTATTGAAACATCGACCACTACCCACACTCCCGCACCATATTTTCTGCAATATCTTGCAAAATAACACACGCGTTTGGGATGCAAAGGAGTAGGAATTTGATATTCCGTGGTCATGTGAATTATGGCCTAATAACTCACAATATTGGAGCACCTTCTTCATTGTTTATCATCAAGAATATGAGTAGAGTTTCTGCAAACAAGTAATTAGGCTTTAGTATAATATAAGGTTGCCACATCGATAATAAGATGTGAAGGTGTAATATCCAAAAGTACTAACACAAAATTTCAAAAACAATAAAAATAAATGGAAAAAATACAAATTAAATTATATAACACATTCATAGTCTCCTTATTCACTTATGTGATTAGTTTTAATTTCATTATAGACATACAAATAAGAAGTTTCAGAGCAATATTGTCATTTTGGATTTTGTAAAATGAAGCAGAAAAACATTATTCTACTTATTCTTTACAAAAACTTTTTAACTTCCTAATTTGTTTTCATATATACACAAGAATCAAACACCTATTTCATAAAAAATTCATCAGTTTATAATGCAAAATATTAAAATTAAAAATCACAAACATCAAGGTCTTATGTGAAATATATATCAAGAGAAAAGATCATAACAAATTCATCATATATGTATAGTCTAAATACATAACGAATTTAAGTAAGAAATATACACAAAATCATATCTAACTAGCAAAATGAAAAATCACTGACAAACAAATGGTTACCAAGCACGCTAGGACCATATAATTATAAAGAGTACAAACATTTACCTTAAACAATATGACAAGATGCAAGTTGAGATGGAACTCATGAGTTGATAATTAGAGATCTAAGATGTGAGGAGGACGGCTACTTGGATTAGGGTTTTTTGGTGGAGAAATAAGCTACTAATCTAGGTATTTATAAGTACTTGGCAATATGGGCTGGGCTGATTAGAATGGATATGTAAAGATATGGAGATAACAACCACCTGGATTAGGGTTTTTTCTTGGGCCAAGGCCTATTCCTTTGTGTATAGGGGGTGGTTTGAAACTAAATACATTGATTACCCCAAAGCCGACTCCACTATCAAATTAACACATAGATTCCCATAAATGATAAATGTGTCACGAAATCGAATATTATATTCAAATATATCAACACATGGCCAATATCATTACGCTGTAACCAACACCTATCATTTAACACCAAAAATTATACTCAATTAAATGCCGAAGTGTGTTGATGGAACAATCCAGGAAATCGCAGCTGCAGAACGTCGACGATGTAACTATAAGATTGAAATCCATCTCTTGGCTCCAAATCCCAGACCAGAACGTAGTATGCCTTCACACATAGTGCTAACATTATTGTTTTCGGTATGTACATTCTCGATCCAGGTAACCTAGTAAATCACATCAATAATAGTAATTAGTTATTTAACTCAAATGACATAAGTAGTAAGTAGGGAGTAATATCCATAAATAATACTTTAGAACTAAGCTGATAAGACTATGACCATACATAATACAAAACCTTTTGAATTACCTACCTTTGAAGTTCCATTAGACATTTCATCTATCACGCAACCTGATGGCCTTTTTTGGCAGGTCGTGATTCCCGGAATGGAGAGTACATCGTCTATTGAAACATCGACCACTACCCACACTCCCGCACCATATTTTCTTCAATATCTTGCAAAATAACACACGCGTTTGGGATGCAAAGGAGTAGGAATTTGATATTCCGTGGTCATGTGAATTATGGCCTAATAACTCACAATATTGGAGCACCTTCTTCATTGTTTATCATCAAGAATATGAGTAGAGTTTCTGCAAACAAGTAATTAGGCTTTAGTATAATATAAGGTTGCCACATCGATAATAAGATGTGAAGGTGTAATATCCAAAAGTACTAACACAAAATTTCAAAAACAATAAAAATAAGTGGAAAAAAATACAAATTAAATTATATAACACATTCATAGTCTCCTTATTCACTTATGTGATTAGTTTTAATTTCATTATAGACATACAAATAAGAAGTTTCAGAGCAATATTGTCATTTTGGATTTTGTAAAATGAAGCAGAAAAACATTATTCTACTTATTCTTTACAAAAACTTTTTAACTTCCTAATTTGTTTTCATATATACACAAGAATCAAACACCTATTTCATAAAAAATTCATCAGTTTATAATGCAAAATATTAAAATTAAAAATCACAAACATCAAGGTCTTATGTGAAATATATATCAAGAGAAAAGATCATAACAAATTCATCATATATGTATAGTCTAAATACATAACGAATTTAAGTAAGAAATATACACAAAATCATATCTAACTAGCAAAATGAAAAATCACTGACAAACAAATGGTTACCAAGCACGCTAGGACCATATAATTATAAAGAGTACAAACATTTACCTTAAACAATATGACAAGATGCAAGTTGAGATGGAACTCATGAGTTGACAATTAGAGATCTAAGATGTGAGGAGGACGGCTACTTGGATTAGGGTTTTTTGGTGGAGAAATAAGCTACTAATCTAGGTATTTATAAGTACTTGGCAATATGGGCTGGGCTGATTAGAATGGATATGTAAAGATATGGAGATAACAACCACCTGGATTAGGGTTTTTTCTTGGGCCAAGGCCTAATATCCTGGGAGATTACAAGTAGTTGACAATATGGGCTGGGCCGAGCAATTATAACTAGTTGATAATGTGGGCTCGGGGTGCAAATTGATATGAAACTCATGAGAAGAGATGGGAGAGGATGAAGTAGTTGACAATATGGGCTGGGCCGAGCAATTATAACTAGTTGATAATGTGGGCTCGGGGTGCAAATTGATATGAAACTCATGAGAAGAGATGGGAGAGGATGGTACCAGTATTAGGATTTTCTCTGAGGAGAAATAAGTAACTAATAACCTATGTAATTATAAGCAGTTGAAAAGATGGGCTGGGCGGGTGTGGATGAGTTGAGGAGAGATTGGGAGAGGACCGCTCCATAGATTAATTTGTTAGGAGAAGTGAGTTATTAATGTCACAGGTAATTAAAAGTAGTTGGGTAGGGCCTGAGTTGCAAAAAAAATGTATTTGTTATATTTTTTTAATAATAAAATATGTAAGACTGTCCAATTAGATTAATTAGGTGCGGATTCAAACAACTTGCAAACATTTTACTTTATAAACTACCTATTCTATATAAAGTATCAAAGTGCCCAAACACTGGTAGATTAATTTTGGCTAAGAGAAAAGAAATATAATAGCTCTTTATTATATTAATATTCTTATTTAAAACTTAAATTCCTATATTTTAAAGTTAGTATTCACTAACAATATGTTACTGTGTTTGAAGATACAAATAAATTATGAGGTAGAAATTTTAAGAGGTACATCTTATTTTATATGATTTACTCTCTCCATTCATTTATTTTGGTCTATTTTAAATTTTTTGGTCAAATTTACCAAATTTGGATCTCAATTAAAGGTATTCTTTATTAAATTTTGAAATTGAATCATATAATACATAATTTTAACCTTCTTCTTCTTCAAATGGTTGTTCCAATAATTTTAACCTTGTTATATCTCCTTCCCGGACGATGTAACACCTATGTGATATAATCTGGTTGTGATAAAGCTGGCACATATTTGTTCTTGTACTCCTTCCGGCCTAAGCAGCCTTATGCCTCACAAAATAAGAAGGTAATGTTTAGTTAAAATGATAGCCCCACACCTAGAGTTTCGCACTTTTAATAAGGAGACCTTTCCCACCACTTTTTGCTTAGTGAGATAGAATCACCTTTCTTTCGCGTAAAACATCATTCAACTTCTTTATTTCAGCAAAAAAAGTTTAAAAGAAAGAACATAATCTTCTTAAAAAAATTACCTTTGGTATTTTAAGTGCATTAACAATGTTTAGTCCTGGATACGAATGGGTGTGAACTTCACAAACACGTATTAAAATCCTCAATACGATCACAATTGCTAATTGTGTCTCCTTTTCCTCACAAATTGATGATCATTCCTTGCTAAAGTTTTTGGTGTTATCTATCTCTTGAGAATTAAGTTAAATATAGGTTATAGTCAAATCTATTAAATATAGAAGATAACACTTAAATAAATTTTCTAGAACTTGGTGAATAAGCTGTCTTGAAATATAAGTCAAACTATGGATAAAAGTAAACAAAACCTTGCATATGAAACTTATACTTGTGACTATCAACAATTATATATCTAAATATTTCTAATCGGATGATATATAAAAAAATTTCTTTACGAAATTCATAACATAATTAGGAGCACGTTTTATAATTTCATGTTGTGCATCATCAGCCTTTTATATGAAAAAAAAATCATACTGGTTTTTATCACGTCTAATTATTGAGATATAACGTCATAGTTTCTAAGATGATTTTAAATATGTATATTGTTTAGCAAAGTAGGAGTATGATATTTAAGAACATGCTCGTTTCTATTCTTACACAAACTTCAAATTTCTATTGAGTATGGAAATAATAGAATTCTCAATAACTTCAAATTTTCTATTCTAGAAATCAAAGAAATTCTTTTATAAATTTTATAAAATTTTAATTGTGATCACTATTTGTCGGGACATCCCACATGTCAAACATAGCATCCTTGCACATGTTTGAGATTGGTGTGGTGGATAATCAAGTAAGTTACAATTTATGTATATTGTTCAAATTGAGATAAATTATCATTAAAATTAAATACAATATTCATGAGTAATCTCTACTGCTAAAACACACACTACAACAAACACCCCTTTTTAACACATGTAAGGAAGGTAATAGCACAACTAATAGGAACAGATGCCCAATTGTTAGCCGGAACATTGTATTGAAGGTAAGATGCCAGTCCTATTCACGAGTCCATGGACCTTGCTTGTTCACTCCTTCGATTCCTTCTTTTTGGTAGGTAGCCTTCCCATGTTCCATCTCTCGTCTCTTTTCACTTACTCTGCGTATTCCTTTGTGTATAGGGGGTGGTTTGAAACTAAATACATTGATTACCCCAAAGCCGACTCCACTATCAAATTAACACATAGATTCCCATAAATGATAAATGTGTCACGAAATCGAATATTATATTCAAATATATCAACACATGGCCAATATCATTACGCTGTAACCAACACCTATCATTTAACACCAAAAATTATACTCAATTAAATTGCCGAAGTGTGTTGATGGAACAATCCAGGAAATCGCAGCTGCAGAACGTCGACGATGTAACTATAAGATTGAAATCCATCTCTTGGCTCCAAATCCCAGACCAGAACGTAGTATGCCTTCACACATAGTGCTAACATTATTGTTTTCGGTATGTACATTCTCGATCCAGGTAACCTAGTAAATCACATCAATAATAGTAATTAGTTATTTAACTCAAATGACATAAGTAGTAAGTAGGGAGTAATATCCATAAATAATACTTTAGAACTAAGCTGATAAGACTATGACCATACATAATACAAAACCTTTTGAATTACCTACCTTTGAAGTTCCATTAGACATTTCATCTATCACGCAACCTGATGGCCTTTTTTGGCAGGTCGTGATTCCCGGAATGGAGAGTACATCGTCTATTGAAACATCGACCACTACCCACACTCCCGCACCATATTTTCTGCAATATCTTGCAAATAACACACGCGTTTGGGATGCAAAGGAGTAGGAATTTGATATTCCGTGGTCATGTGAATTATGGCCTAATAACTCACAATATTGGAGCACCTTCTTCATTGTTTATCATCAAGAATATGAGTAGAGTTTCTGCAAACAAGTAATTAGGCTTTAGTATAATATAAGGTTGCCACATCGATAATAAGATGTGAAGGTGTAATATCCAAAAGTACTAACACAAAATTTCAAAAACAATAAAAATAAATGGAAAAAATACAAATTAAATTATATAACACATTCATAGTCTCCTTATTCACTTATGTGATTAGTTTTAATTTCATTATAGACATACAAATAAGAAGTTTCAGAGCAATATTGTCATTTTGGATTTTGTAAAATGAAGCAGAAAAACATTATTCTACTTATTCTTTACAAAAACTTTTTAACTTCCTAATTTGTTTTCATATATACACAAGAATCAAACACCTATTTCATAAAAAATTCATCAGTTTATAATGCAAAATATTAAAATTAAAAATCACAAACATCAAGGTCTTATGTGAAATATATATCAAGAGAAAAGATCATAACAAATTCATCATATATGTATAGTCTAAATACATAACGAATTTAAGTAAGAAATATACACAAAATCATATCTAACTAGCAAAATGAAAAATCACTGACAAACAAATGGTTACCAAGCACGCTAGGACCATATAATTATAAAGAGTACAAACATTTACCTTAAACAATATGACAAGATGCAAGTTGAGATGGAACTCATGAGTTGATAATTAGAGATCTAAGATGTGAGGAGGACGGCTACTTGGATTAGGGTTTTTTGGTGGAGAAATAAGCTACTAATCTAGGTATTTATAAGTACTTGGCAATATGGGCTGGGCTGATTAGAATGGATATGTAAAGATATGGAGATAACAACCACCTGGATTAGGGTTTTTTCTTGGGCCAAGGCCTATTCCTTTGTGTATAGGGGGTGGTTTGAAACTAAATACATTGATTACCCCAAAGCCGACTCCACTATCAAATTAACACATAGATTCCCATAAATGATAAATGTGTCACGAAATCGAATATTATATTCAAATATATCAACACATGGCCAATATCATTACGCTGTAACCAACACCTATCATTTAACACCAAAAATTATACTCAATTAAATTGCCGAAGTGTGTTGATGGAACAATCCAGGAAATCGCAGCTGCAGAACGTCGACGATGTAACTATAAGATTGAAATCCATCTCTTGGCTCCAAATCCCAGACCAGAACGTAGTATGCCTTCACACATAGTGCTAACATTATTGTTTTCGGTATGTACATTCTCGATCCAGGTAACCTAGTAAATCACATCAATAATAGTAATTAGTTATTTAACTCAAATGACATAAGTAGTAAGTAGGGAGTAATATCCATAAATAATACTTTAGAACTAAGCTGATAAGACTATGACCATACATAATACAAAACCTTTTGAATTACCTACCTTTGAAGTTCCATTAGACATTTCATCTATCACGCAACCTGATGGCCTTTTTGGCAGGTCGTGATTCCCGGAATGGAGAGTACATCGTCTATTGAAACATCGACCACTACCCACACTCCCGCACCATATTTTCTTCAATATCTTGCAAAATAACACACGCGTTTGGGATGCAAAGGAGTAGGAATTTGATATTCCGTGGTCATGTGAATTATGGCCTAATAACTCACAATATTGGAGCACCTTCTTCATTGTTTATCATCAAGAATATGAGTAGAGTTTCTGCAACACAGTAATTGGCTAATTAGTATAATATAAGGTTGCCACATCGATAATAAGATGTGAAAGGTGTAATATCCAAAAGTTACTAACACAAAATTTCAAAAACAATAAAAATAAGTGGAAAAAAAATACAAATTAAATTATATAACACATTCATAGTCTCCTTATTCACTTATGTGATTAGTTTTAATTCCTTATAGACATACAAATAAGAAGTTTCAGAGCAATATTGTCATTTGGATTTTGTAAAATGAAGCAGATCGTCTATTGAAACATCGACCACTACCCACACTCCCGCACCATATTTACAAGTAATTAGGCTTTAGTATAATATAAGGTTGCCACATCGATAATAAGATGTGAAGGTGTAATATCCAAAAGTACTAACACAAAAATTCAAAAACAATAAAAATAAGTGGAAAAAAATACAAATTAAATTATATAACACATTCATAGTCTCCTTATTCACTTATGTGATTAGTTTAATTTCATTATAGACATACAAATAAGAAGTTTCAGAGCAATATTGTCATTTTGGATTTGTAAAATGAAGCAGAAAAACATTATTCTACTTATTCTTTACAAAAACTTTTTAACTTCCTAATTTGTTTTCATATATACACAAGAATCAAAAACCTATTCATAAAAAATTCATCAGTTTATAATGCAAAATATTAAAATTAAAAATCACAAACATCAAGGTCTTATGTGAAATATATATCAAGAGAAAAGATCATAACAAATTCATCATATATGTATAGTCTAAATACATAACGAATTTAAGTAAGAAATATACACAAAATCATATCTAACTAGCAAAATGAAAAATCACTGACAAACAAATGGTTACCAAGCACGCTAGGACCATATAATTATAAAGAGTACAAACATTTACCTTAAACAATATGACAAGATGCAAGTTGAGATGGAACTCATGAGTTGACAATTAGAGATCTAAGATGTGAGGAGGACGGCTACTTGGATTAGGGTTTTTTGGTGGAGAAATAAGCTACTAATCTAGGTATTTATAAGTACTTGGCAATATGGGCTGGGCTGATTAGAATGGATATGTAAAGATATGGAGATAACAACCACCTGGATTAGGGTTTTTTCTTGGGCCAAGGCCTAATATCCTGGGAGATTACAAGTAGTTGACAATATGGGCTGGGCCGAGCAATTATAACTAGTTGATAATGTGGGCTCGGGGTGCAAATTGATATGAAACTCATGAGAAGAGATGAGAGAGGATGAAGTAGTTGACAATATGGGCTGGGCCGAGCAATTATAACTAGTTGATAATGTGGGCTCGGGGTGCAAATTGATATGAAACTCATGAGAAGAGATGGGAGAGGATGGTACCAGTATTAGGATTTTCTCTGAGGAGAAATAAGTAACTAATAACCTATGTAATTATAAGCAGTTGAAAAGATGGGCTGGGCGGGTGTGGATGAGTTGAGGAGAGATTGGGAGAGGACCGCTCCATAGATTAATTTGTTAGGAGAAGTGAGTTATTAATGTCACAGGTAATTAAAAGTAGTTGGGTAGGGCCTGAGTTGCAAAAAAAATGTATTTGTTATATTTTTTTAATAATAAAATATGTAAGACTGTCCAATTAGATTAATTAGGTGCGGATTCAAACAACTTGCAAACATTTTACTTTATAAACTACCTATTCTATATAAAGTATCAAAGTGCCCAAACACTCGTAGATTAATTTTGGCTAAGAGAAAAGAAATATAATAGCTCTTTATTATATTAATATTCTTATTTAAAACTTAAATTCCTATATTTTAAAGTTAGTATTCACTAACAATATGTTACTATGTTTGAAGATACAAATAAATTATGAGGTAGAAATTTTAAGAGGTACATCTTATTATATATGATTTACTCTCTCCATTCATTAATTTTGGTCTATTTTAAATTTGTTGGTCAAATTTACCAAATTTGGATCTCAATTAAAGGTATTCTTTATTAAATTTTAAAATTGAATCATATAATACATAATTTTAACCTTCTTCTTCTTCAAATGGTTGTTCCAATAATTTTAACCTTGTTATATCTCCTTCCCGGACGATGTAACACCTATGTGATATAATCTGGTTGTGATAAAGCTGGCACATATTTGTTCTTGTACTCCTTCCGGCCTAAGCAGCCTTATGCCTCACAAAATAAGAAGGTAATGTTTAGTTAAAATGATAGCCCCACACCTAGAGTTTCGCACTTTTAATAAGGAGACCTTTCCCCACCACTTTTTGCTTACTGAGATAGAATCACCTTTCTTTCGCGTAAAACATCATTCAACTTCTTTATTTCAGCAAAAAAAGTTTAAAAGAAAGAACATAATCTTCTTAAAAAAATTACCTTTGGTATTTTAAGTGCATTAACAATGTTTAGTCCTGGATACGAATGGGTGTGAACTTGACAAACACGTATTAAAATCCTCAATACGATCACAATTGCTAATTGTGTCTCCTTTTCCTCACAAATTGATGATCATTCCTTGCTAAAGTTTTTGGTGTTATCTATCTCTTGAGAATTAAGTTAAATATAGGTTATAGTCAAATCTATTAAATATAGAAGATAACACTTAAATAAATTTTCTAGAACTTGGTGAATAAGCTGTCTTGAAATATAAGTCAAACTATGGATAAAAGTAAACAAAACCTTGCATATGAAACTTATACTTGTGACTATCAACAATTATATATCTAAATATTTCTAATCGGATGATAAAAAAATTTCTTTACGAAATTCATAACATAATTAGGAGCACGTTTTATAATTTCATGTTGTGCATCATCAGCCTTTTATATGAAAAAAAAATCATACTGGTTTTTATCACGTCTAATTATTGAGATATAACGTCATAGTTTCTAAGATGATTTTAAATATGTATATTGTTTAGCAAAGTAGGAGTATGATATTTAAGAACATGCTCGTTTCTATTCTAACACAAACTTCAAATTTCTATTGAGTATGGAAATAATAGAATTCTCAATAACTTCAAATTTTCTATTCTAGAAATCAAAGAAATTCTTTTATAAATTTTATAAAATTTTAATTGTGATCACTATTTGTCGGGACATCCCACATGTCAAACATAGCATCCTTGCACATGTTTGAGATTGGTGTGGTGGATAATCAAGTAAGTTACAATTTATGTATATTGTTCAAATTGAGATAAATTATCATTAAAATTAAATACAATATTCATGAGTAATCTCTACTGCTAAAACACACACTACAACAAACACCCCTTTTTAACACATGTAAGGAAGGTAATAGCACAACTAATAGGAACAGATGCCCAATTGTTAGCCGGAACATTGTATTGAAGGTAAGATGCCAGTCCTGTTCACGAGTCCATGGACCTTGCTTGTTCACTCCTTCGATTCCTTCTTTTTGGTAGGTAGCCTTCCCATGTTCCATCTCTCGTCTCTTTTCACTTACTCTGCCTATTCCTTTGTGTATAGGGGGTGGTTTGAAACTAAATACATTGATTACCCCAAAGCCGACTCCACTATCAAATTAACACATAGATTCCCATAAATGATAAATGTGTCACGAAATCGAATATTATATTCAAATATATCAACACATGGCCAATATCATTACGCTGTAACCAACACCTATCATTTAACACCAAAAATTATACTCAATTAAATTGCCGAAGTGTGTTGATGGAACAATCCAGGAAATCGCAGCTGCAGAACGTCGACGATGTAACTATAAGATTGAAATCCATCTCTTGGCTCCAAATCCCAGACCAGAACGTAGTATGCCTTCACACATAGTGCTAACATTATTGTTTTCGGTATGTACATTCTCGATCCAGGTAACCTAGTAAATCACATCAATAATAGTAATTAGTTATTTAACTCAAATGACATAAGTAGTAAGTAGGGAGTAATATCCATAAATAATCACTAGTACAGAATTGTCTTTTAGCATCGCACTTTTAGCGTCGGTTATATAGAGAACCGTGGCGTATACATACTTTAGGTGTCGGTTGCTAGCTTAACCGACACTTAATGTCATCTGTGTTAGACCTCTTGCGTCGGTCATAAAACAACCGACGCCTAAAACTCATCCTTTAGCGTCGGTCTTTTACTGACCGACGCCTGTAATAGACTTTTAGCGTCGGTCATCAAAACTCCGACGCCTAAAACTTACCCTATAGCGTCGGTCTTCATTTAACCGACGCCTAAAATTGGCCCTATAGCGTCGGACATTACACACCCGACGCTTAAAGTGATCCTGTAGCGTCGGTTTATGTTTAGCCGATGCCTAAACTGATCCTTTAGCGTCGCTTTATATTTGACCGACACTAAAAGTATTAAAATTTTTTAAAAAAGCTAAATTTTTGAGGCATCTCAGTGATGGTACTTCTCCGCAGCGTGGGAAAACTTCAGGTACGTGACTCCGGAGTTTGGTGGGTGTAAATTGCCTTTGAAATTATATCGCATAAAATATTAATAATTCTAAAAATTTATATATGTATAATAATATTTGAATTAAATTGAATATATATTATAAATTGGAGAATATTTTTTAAATATAATATAAATTGTTGTACATGTTAAATATGTATTTGATTGGTTTATTTCTTTCCCAGCAGGTTAGATTAGAAGTCCGATATTTTTTTTATATCTTAATAATCAAGATTGTTTTTTCATTTTAAAATTAGAATATATTATTTATAATTAAAATTTATCGGAAAAAATTACCAAAATATGTCAATTTTGGTATTTTTATATGTCTTAAGGTTTCAAAGTTTTTGAAAATATCACTAATTTATATTTATTATATTTATATTTATACTTATATTTTTTAGAAATTTTAAATTATATTTATAATATAATCTTAAAGTTACATTAATATGTAGTTTAAAGTATATTATCATATATATTGATATATGATATAATTTCAAAATTATATTATAATATATATAGTTTGAAATATATTTTAATATATAATTATATATAATATAAATTTAAAAGTTTTACATAATACGTAGTTTAAAATATATTATCATATATAATTATATATATATTATAATTTTTAAAATTATATCAAAATATATTATAAACTATATAAAATATATAGTTTAAAAACATTTCAATATATAATTATATATAATATAATTTTTAAATTATATTATAATATATTTTTAAAATATAAATATTTAAATTTTGGATAGATTAATATAGTTTTAAAATTATATTATAATATCAATTTTATTTAAGATTGTTTTTGTTTTTGAAATATATTGAATCAACAATATAGTGCGTGTGGTTATAATTGTGTAACGGACATGTTTTATAAAACAAAGTTTTTTTTTCTCGTAAATGATAACTAATTTGTTATCTGGGTTTGTGTAATGTATGTATAGACCCAATATATGACATGTAATCTTTAATATGAAAAATAAAAAATTCTAATTTTTTTAGTGATTTATTTTTATTTTTAAATATGATTTTATTAGAATAATAAAGTTACTTGTTAAAACTTATATTATTATTTATTAAAATAATATTAAAACTTATTATTTATTTAAAATAATATGTACTTGTTTTAATAGAACTATACTTATATATATAATTTTATATTAAATTTAAATTTCTTTTTATCTTACTTTTCCGATAAACAGTACTCTCTCTGTTTTTCATTATTTGACGCTTTGAATATTGACACATACTTTTAAGTGATTTGACCGGGTTATTAAAAATATTATTTTTGATTAATTTTTTTTGTTTACTAAAATTTTGATTATATATTTTTATTAAAAAAATTAAAAAATAATATTTTAACTGTCCGATGGAAAGAAGTGTAATAATAAAAAATAGAGGGAGTGTTTATTAGGCTTTTTGTTTTTATAATTTGAAGAGCACGATTATCAGTTTTTCATAAACACACCACTTACTCCTCTACAATGGGAGAGGCGATTTCGATTCCTCATACCCATTATCCCAAACTTATCTGATCGGTTCCGATCTGCTTCCTCTTACTCCCTGATATCTTACATAATGCTTGGTGTTTACACATCACTGACAGCATATCAGATGGAAGAGATATACGAAATATTTGGAACAAGGCTTCCTTCATAGATCATATTATGGCTCAAAATTTTCAGAGATCTATGGTTAGTTTTTTGAATTCTTATTTTGAATGTGGTTGATTCTTGAAATTATCTTTTTTCATACCTTCCCTTTTTGTTTATATCATTCACACAACCTGTTTGACAATATGCCTAAGTGACCTTCTGGGTTTATAATAAAAGTTTAGAAATACGATGTTACTTGAGATTAAAAAAGATTGTTTCTTAGCTCATTCCGTCTTCACTTATTGTCAATATTTATGATACATTCTTCTTATTCTACTTACAGCCTTGCAAATGTAACCTATATAAAGTGAAATTTGTGATACTAGCCTGTTTAAGTTCCAAATGTATGCCTGGACTAAAGTAGGATTTTTTAGATTATGGTAGGTTAGAGCTGGTTTGCATGCTTTAGTATAGATGTTCAATATAAGTATAAGCTATAAATCTTAGTTGGTTGATATGTATGTTGCAGGCTGTGGTTGTAAGCATTGATCCTCGTAGGGTGTGTTTGGGGCATCCTGATGATTCAGAATTTAAGGCCGTCAGAGTGTAAAACGCAGGTAATTTTTCTTAAAAAAATTGGGAAAGAATTTGTACCTTTAGGCAGGACTCGATAACATTAATGATTTGAATATGATTTTAATTTATATTTATATGTAGATTGCACTGTATATGCTTACTGAAGATACTTTGACCATTCACATATTCTTTTGGATATAGAAGATTTGTTAATTTTTTTTGTCAAAACTTGAATATTGTTGCACTTAAAAACAGAAATTTAACAATATTTAGGATCCATGTAGTGGTTTCTGCCAAAATCTTATTTTAGTTTATTCGCAGCTCAAAAAAATATAAATGAAACAAGGTCAAAATCAAGAAGACTGAATGTGCCCTTCAAGTATTATACTTACTCGAGTATTATACTTACCTTAGATTTACTGTATTAACTGGATGTGATGCATCTCAATCAATCTCTCTCTTGACAGCTTTCAAGTATTATATACCTTCGTGCACAAAAGCAGTCTCTAATCTCTGTAATCTTATCATAGTTTAGTAATAACTATTTGATTGCTCAGTTGTTCATGTCCAGGCTAGTGCCTATACGTCACTGGTTCAATCTCAAGGTATGGAAGAAAAGCAGAAAGCAAAAATGAACAGTAAAACCAGAGAGCCTAAGTTTACAAACTTTGGTTCAGGACATCCACGGACCCTAGACTATATTTTCTACCGATCATATTTTACCTACTTATTTCATCAGAACATATATGTCTGCTTGTGCCTTTGTAGTTGATATTTTGAGAGCTCACTAAAGAATTATCGAACAAATGTAAAAAAGTTGACTTTTGCTGCTTGTTGCAAGTTTTATTTAAATTTAATGTTTAATTTGCAGGTTTTGGATCTCTTGGTTTGATGACATCAGTCCTGGTATGTTTTTTTTTTTTTTTTCATTCACGTATTTTCACTCTTTTTTTGTGATTGTGTTTTGACATCCAATACTATACTAGTAAAGATGAGCCAGAGTATCCTCCTTGGTTGTTTTGATGACATATAAAACCGCACCAAATAAAAACTTTGGATTAGCAACTCATTGAATGGAAAAATTTATATTAATTTATTGTCAGGCCCGTGCCATGCATGTGCGTATATTGAATAATTAAAACTTGATTATATTGACAAGGCAAAGCTGGATGATAATGCTGCCCTCTTGAGTTTCGCTGAAAAGCTTGAGGCTGCTTGTGTTGGTACTGTGGAGTCTGGGAAGATGACAAATGATCTTGCTCTCATACTACATGGATCCAAGTAATTATTCATTGTCCAGTATAATTCTATGTTTTTGTTTCACATTTCTTTCACTTATAATGTTTTTTTTTATGTGTTGCAGACTCGGCAGGGAACACTATCTAAACACTGAAGAGTTCATTGATGCAGTAGCAAGTGATTTGAAAGCAAGACTCAACAAGTTTAAATGTATGTGCGTCTGCTGTGTTATGGCTAGTGTTTCTCTTAATTGTTTTATTCAACTACGCTCATTGTGAGTCAGAGAACGAGAGTGGCCACTCGGGAGAAGCCTCAATCATACAGCTCTATTTCAGACAAGGAGAAGCTCGTGCCCTACATTGAACTCTTTAAGGTGGATATATAATCAGCAAAGCCAACCATGATTTTTTTCTTTCATTGTAATGCTTCTTTTTTGTAAAAAGAAATAATGTCATCATTGTCGACATTTATGTATGAATACAAGTACAACCTTTTTAGTTAAAGGACTCATTTATATATTGAATTTATATAGTATTTGATCAAATTCTTTTTGAGTTGTATTGTGTATGTAGGACAACAAGTTAAGGTTATCAATAAAACAAAAAAAATATTTTTTTTGAAACAACTATAAGCGTCGGCATTCTTATTAACCGACGCTGTAGGTCAATACTTACAGCGTCGGCATTTTTGGTAACCGACGCTTATTCATATGCCTATAGCGTCGGCAATTTAGGTAACCGACGCTTATGCTATACCTGTAGCGTCGGCATTTAAGATAACCGACGCTTATGCCTATACCTATAGCGTCGGCATTTCAGATAACCGACGCTTATGACTATTTTAAGCGTCGCCCAAATAACCGACGCCACTTAACCGATGCTAAAAGTATATCTTGACCGACGCTATAGGCCCTTTTTGTACTAGTGAATACTTTAGAACTAAGCTGATAAGACTATGACCATACATAATACAAAACCTTTTGAATTACCTACCTTTGAAGTTCCATTAGACATTTCATCTATCACGCAACCTGATGGCCTTTTTTGGCAGGTCGTGATTCCCGGAATGGAGAGTACATCGTCTATTGAAACATCGACCACTACCCACACTCCCGCACCATATTTTCTTCAATATCTTGCAAAATAACACACGCGTTTGGGATGCAAAGGAGTAGGAATTTGATATTCCGTGGTCATGTGAATTATGGCCTAATAACTCACAATATTGGAGCACCTTCTTCATTGTTTATCATCAAGAATATGAGTAGAGTTTCTGCAAACAAGTAATTAGGCTTTAGTATAATATAAGGTTGCCACATCGATAATAAGATGTGAAGGTGTAATATCCAAAAGTACTAACACAAAATTTCAAAAACAATAAAAATAAGTGGAAAAAAATACAAATTAAATTATATAACACATTCATAGTCTCCTTATTCACTTATGTGATTAGTTTTAATTTCATTATAGACATACAAATAAGAAGTTTCAGAGCAATATTGTCATTTTGGATTTTGTAAAATGAAGCAAAAAAACATTATTCTACTTATTCTTTACAAAAACTTTTTAACTTCCTAATTTGTTTTCATATATACACAAGAATCAAACACCTATTTCATAAAAAATTCATCAGTTTATAATGCAAAATATTAAAATTAAAAATCACAAACATCAAGGTCTTATGTGAAATATATATCAAGAGAAAAGATCAAAACAAATTCATCATATATGTATAGTCTAAATACATAACGAATTTAAGTAAGAAATATACACAAAATCATATCTAACTAGCAAAATGAAAAATCACTGACAAACAAATGGTTACCAAGCACGCTAGGACCATATAATTATAAAGAGTACAAACATTTACCTTAAACAATATGACAAGATGCAAGTTGAGATGGAACTCATGAGTTGACAATTAGAGATCTAAGATGTGAGGAGGACGGCTACTTGGATTAGGGTTTTTTGGTGGAGAAATAAGCTACTAATCTAGGTATTTATAAGTACTTGGCAATATGGGCTGGGCTGATTAGAATGGATATGTAAAGATATGGAGATAACAACCACCTGGATTAGGGTTTTTTCTTGGGCCAAGGCCTAATATCCTGGGAGATTACAAGTAGTTGACAATATAGGCTGGGCCGAGCAATTATAACTAGTTGATAATGTGGGCTCGGGGTGCAAATTGATATGAAACTCATGAGAAGAGATGGGAGAGGATGAAGTAGTTGACAATATGGGCTGGGCCGAGCAATTATAACTAGTTGATAATGTGGGCTCGGGGTGCAAATTGATATGAAACTCATGAGAAGAGATGGGAGAGGATGGTACCAGTATTAGGATTTTCTCTGAGGAGAAATAAGTAACTAATAACCTATGTAATTATAAGCAGTTGAAAAGATGGGCTGGGCGGGTGTGGATGAGTTGAGGAGAGATTGGGAGAGGACCGCTCCATAGATTAATTTGTTAGGAGAAGTGAGTTATTAATGTCATAGGTAATTAAAAGTAGTTGGGTAGGGCCTGAGTTGCAAAAAAAAATGTATTTGTTATATTTTTTTAATAATAAAATATGTAAGACTGTCCAATTAGATTAATTAGGTGCGGATTCAAACAACTTGCAAACATTTTACTTTATAAACTACCTATTCTATATAAAGTATCAAAGTGCCCAAACACTGGTAGATTAATTTTGGCTAAGAGAAAAGAAATATAATAGCTCTTTATTATATTAATATTCTTATTTAAAACTTAAATTCCTATATTTTAAAGTTAGTATTCACTAACAATATGTTACTGTGTTTGAAGATACAAATAAATTATGAGGTAGAAATTTTAAGAGGTACATCTTATTATATATGATTTACTCTCTCCATTCATTAATTTTGGTCTATTTTAAATTTGTTGGTCAAATTTACCAAATTTGGATCTCAATTAAAGGTATTCTTTATTAAATTTTAAAATTGAATCATATAATACATAATTTTAACCTTCTTCTTCTTCAAATGGTTGTTCCAATAATTTTAACCTTGTTATATCTCCTTCCCGGACGATGTAACACCTATGTGATATAATCTGGTTGTGATAAAGCTGGCACATATTTGTTCTTGTACTCCTTCCGGCCTAAGCAGCCTTATGCCTCACAAAATAAGAAAATAATGTTTAGTTAAAATGATAGCCCCACACCTAGAGTTTCGCACTTTTAATAAGGAGACTTTTCCCACCACTTTTTGCTTAGTGAGATAGAATCACCTTTCTTTCGCGTAAAACATCATGCAACCTCTTTATTTCAGCAAAAAAAGTTTAAAAGAAAGAACATAATCTTCTTAAAAAAATTACCTTTGGTATTTTAAGTGCATTACAATGTTTAGTCCTGGATACGAATGGGTGTGAACTTCACAAACACGTATTAAAATCCTCAATACGATCACAATTGCTAATTGTGTCTCCTTTTCCTCACAAATTGATGATTATTCCTTGCTAAAGTTTTTGGTGTTATCTATCTCTTGAGAATTAACTTAAATATAGGTTATAGTCAAATCTATTAAATATAGAAGATAACACTTAAATAAATTTTCTAGAACTTGGTGAATAAGCTGTCTTGAAATATAAGTCAAACTATGGATAAAAGTAAACAAAACCTTGCATATGAAGCTTATACTTGTGACTATCAACAATTATATATCTAAATATTTCTAATCGGATGATAAAAAAATTTCTTTACGAATTCATAACATAATTAGGAGCACGTTTTATAATTTCATGTTGTGCATCATCAGCCTTTTATATGAAAAAAAAATCATACCGTTTTTATCACGTCTAACTATTGAGATATAACGTCATAGTTTCTAAGATGATTTTAAATATGTATATTGTTTAGCAAAGTAGGAGTATGATATTTAAGAACATGCTCGTTTCTATTCTAACACAAACTTCAAATTTCTATTGAGTATGGAAATAATAGAATAGTCCTGGATACGAATGGGTGTGAACTTCACAAACACGTATTAAAATCCTCAATACGATCACAATTGCTAATTGTGTCTCCTTTTCCTCACAAATTGATGATCATTCCTTGCTAAAGTTTTGGTGTTATCTATCTCTTGAGAATTAACTTAAATATAGGTTATAGTCAAATCTATTAAATATAAAAGATAACACTTAAATAAATTTTCTAGAACTTGGTGAATAAGCTGTCTTGAAATATAAGTCAAACTATGGATAAAAGTAAACAAAACCTTGCATATGAAGCTTATACTTGTGACTATCAACAATTATATATCTAAATATTTCTAATCGGAGGCAGTGTATTAGTGGTGCATCATCAGCCTTTTATATGAAAAAAAATCATACCTTTTTTATCACTCTAACTATTGAGATATAACTCATAGTTTCTAAGATGATTTTAATATGTATATTGTTTAGCAAAGTAGGAGTATGATATTTAAGACATGCTCGTTCTATTCTAACACAAACTCAAATTTCTATTGAGTATGGAAATAAAGAATTCTCAATAACTTCAAATTTCTATTCTAGAATCAAAGAAATTCTTTTATAAATTTTATAAAAGTTTAATTGTGATCACTATTTGTCGGGACATCCCACATGTCAAACATAGCATCCTTGCACATGTTTGAGATTGGTGTGGTGGATAATCAAGTAAGTTACAATTTATGTATATTGTTCAAATTGAGATAAATTATCATTAAAATTAAATACAATATTCATGAGTAATCTCTACTGCTAAAACACACACTACAACAAACACCCCTTTTTAACACATGTAAGGAAGGTAATAGCACAACTAATAGGAACAGATGCCCAATTGTTAGCCGGAACATTGTATTGAAGGTAAGATGCCAGTCCTATTCACGAGTCCATGGACCTTGCTTGTTCACTCCTTCGATTCCTTCTTTTTGGTAGGTAGCCTTCCCATGTTCCATCTCTCGTCTCTTTTCACTTACTCTGCGTATTCCTTTGTGTATAGGGGTGGTTTGAAACTAAATACATTAATTACCCCAAAGCCGACTCCACTATCAAATTAACACATAGATTCCCATAAATGATAAATGTGTCACGAAATCGAATATTATATTCAAATATATCAACACATGGCCAATATCATTACGCTGTAACCAACACCTATCATTTAACACCAAAAATTATACTCAATTAAATTGCTGAAGTGTGTTGATGGAACAATCCAGGAAATCGCAGCTGCAGAACGTCGACGATGTAACTATAAGATTGAAATCCATCTCTTGGCTCCAAATCCCAGACCAGAACGTAGTATGCCTTCACACATAGTGCTAACATTATTGTTTTCGGTATGTACATTCTCGATCCAGGTAACCTAGTAAATCACATCAATAATAGTAATTAGTTATTTAACTCAAATGACATAAGTAGTAAGTAGGGAGTAATATCCATAAATAATACTTTAGAACTAAGCTGATAAGACTATGACCATACATAATACAAAACCTTTTGAATTACCTACCTTTGAAGTTCCATTAGACATTTCATCTATCACGCAACCTGATGGCCTTTTTTGGCAGGTCGTGATTCCCGGAATGGAGAGTACATCGTCTATTGAAACATCGACCACTACCCACACTCCCGCACCATATTTTCTGCAATATCTTGCAAATAACACACGCGTTTGGGATGCAAAGGAGTAGGAATTTGATATTCCGTGGTCATGTGAATTATGGCCTAATAACTCACAATATTGGAGCACCTTCTTCATTGTTTATCATCAAGAATATGAGTAGAGTTTCTGCAAACAAGTAATTAGGCTTTAGTATAATATAAGGTTGCCACATCGATAATAAGATGTGAAGGTGTAATATCCAAAAGTACTAACACAAAATTTCAAAAACAATAAAAATAAGTGGAAAAAATACAAATTAAATTATATAACACATTCATAGTCTCCTTATTCACTTATGTGATTAGTTTTAATTTCATTATAGACATACAAATAAGAAGTTTCAGAGCAATATTGTCATTTTGGATTTTGTAAAATGAAGCAGAAAAACATTATTCTACTTATTCTTTACAAAAACTTTTTAACTTCCTAATTTGTTTTCATATATACACAAGAATCAAACACCTATTTCATAAAAAATTCATCAGTTTATAATGCAAAATATTAAAATTAAAAATCACAAACATCAAGGTCTTATGTGAAATATATATCAAGAGAAAAGATCATAACAAATTCATCATATATGTATAGTCTAAATACATAACGAATTTAAGTAAGAAATATACACAAAATCATATCTAACTAGCAAAATGAAAAATCACTGACAAACAAATGGTTACCAAGCACGCTAGGACCATATAATTATAAAGAGTACAAACATTTACCTTAAACAATATGACAAGATGCAAGTTGAGATGGAACTCATGAGTTGATAATTAGAGATCTAAGATGTGAGGAGGACGGCTACTTGGATTAGGGTTTTTTGGTGGAGAAATAAGCTACTAATCTAGGTATTTATAAGTACTTGGCAATATGGGCTGGGCTGATTAGAATGGATATGTAAAGATATGGAGATAACAACCACCTGGATTAGGGTTTTTTCTTGGGCCAAGGCCTAATATCCTGGGAAATTACAAGTAGTTGACAATATGGGCTGGGCCGAGCAATTATAACTAGGTGATAATGTGGGCTCGGGGTGCAAATTGATATGAAACTCATGAGAAGAGATGGGAGAGGATGAAGTAGTTGACAATATGGGCTGGGCCGAGCAATTATAACTAGTTGATAATGTGGGCTCGGGGTGCAAATTGATATGAAACTCATGAGAAGAGATGGGAGAGGATGGTACCAGTATTAGGATTTTCTCTGAGGAGAAATAAGTAACTAATAACCTATGTAATTATAAGCAGTTGAAAAGATGGGCTGGGCGGGTGTGGATGAGTTGAGGAGAGATTGGGAGAGGACCGCTCCATAGATTAATTTGTTAGGAGAAGTGAGTTATTAATGTCATAGGTAATTAAAAGTAGTTGGGTAGGGCCTGAGTTGCAAAAAAAATGTATTTGTTATATTTTTTTAATAATAAAATATGTAAGACTGTCCAATTAGATTAATTAGGTGCGGATTCAAACAACTTGCAAACATTTTACTTTATAAACTACCTATTCTATATAAAGTATCAAAGTGCCCAAACACTGGTAGATTAATTTTGGCTAAGAGAAAAGAAATATAATAGCTCTTTATTATATTAATATTCTTATTTAAAACTTAAATTCCTATATTTTAAAGTTAGTATTCACTAACAATATGTTACTGTGTTTGAAGATACAAATAAATTATGAGGTAGAAATTTTAAGAGGTACATCTTATTATATATGATTTACTCTCTCCATTCATTTATTTTGGTCTATTTTAAATTTGTTGGTCAAATTTACCAAATTTGGATCTCAATTAAAGGTATTCTTTATTAAATTTTAAAATTGAATCATATAATACATAATTTTAACCTTCTTCTTCTTCAAATGGTTGTTCCAATAATTTTAACCTTGTTATATCTCCTTCCCGGACGATGTAACACCTATGTGATATAATCTGGTTGTGATAAAGCTGGCACATATTTGTTCTTGTACTCCTTCCGGCCTAAGCAGCCTTATGCCTCACAAAATAAGAAGGTAATGTTTAGTTAAAATGATAGCCCCACACCTAGAGTTTCGCACTTTTAATAAGGAGACTTTTCCCACCACTTTTTGCTTAGTGAGATAGAATCACCTTTCTTTCGCGTAAAACATCATTCAACTTCTTTATTTCAGCAAAAAAAGTTTAAAAGAAAGAACATAATCTTCTTAAAAAAATTACCTTTGGTATTTTAAGTGCATTAACAATGTTTAGTCCTGGATACGAATGGGTGTGAACTTCACAAACACGTATTAAAATCCTCAATACGATCACAATTGCTAATTGTGTCTCCTTTTCCTCACAAATTGATGATCATTCCTTGCTAAAGTTTTTGGTGTTATCTATCTCTTGAGAATTAACTTAAATATATGTTATAGTCAAATCTATTAAATATAGAAGATAACACTTAAATAAATTTTCTAGAACTTGGTGAATAAGCTGTCTTGAAATATAAGTCAAACTATGGATAAAAGTAAACAAAACCTTGCATATGAAACTTATACTTGTGACTATCAACAATTATATATCTAAATATTTCTAATCGGATGATAAAAAAATTTCTTTACGAAATTCATAACATAATTAGGAGCACGTTTTATAATTTCATGTTGTGCATCATCAGCCTTTTATATGAAAAAAAAATCATACCGTTTTTATCATGTCTAATTATTGAGATATAACGTCATAGTTTCTAAGATGATTTTAAATATGTATATTGTTTAGCAAAGTAGGAGTATGATATTTAAGAACATGCTCGTTTCTATTCTAACACAAACTTCAAATTTCTATTGAGTATGGAAATAATAGAATTCTCAATAACTTCAAATTTTCTATTCTAGAAATCAAAGAAATTCTTTTATAAATTTTATAAAATTTTAATTGTGATCACTATTTGTCGGGACATCCCACATGTCAAACATAGCATCCTTGCACATGTTTGAGATTGGTGTGGTGGATAATCAAGTAAGTTACAATTTATGTATATTGTTCAAATTGAGATAAATTATCATTAAAATTAAATACAATATTCATGAGTAATCTCTACTGCTAAAACACACACTACAACAAACACCCCTTTTTAACACATGTAAGGAAGGTAATAGCACAACTAATAGGAACAGATGCCCAATTGTTAGCCGGAACATTGTATTGAAGGTAAGATGCCAGTCCTGTTCACGAGTCCATGGACCTTGCTTGTTCACTCCTTCGATTCCTTCTTTTTGGTAGGTAGCCTTCCCATGTTCCATCTCTCGTCTCTTTTCACTTACTCTGCGTATTCCTTTGTGTATAGGGGGTGGTTTGAAACTAAATACATTGATTACCCCAAAGCCGACTCCACTATCAAATTAACACATAGATTCCCATAAATGATAAATGTGTCACGAAATCGAATATTATATTCAAATATATCAACACATGTCCAATATCATTACGCTGTAACCAACACCTATCATTTAACACCAAAAATTATACTCAATTAAATTGCCGAAGTGTGTTGATGGAACAATCCAGGAAATCGCAGCTGCAGAACGTCGACGATGTAACTATAAGATTGAAATCCATCTCTTGGCTCCAAATCCCAGACCAGAACGTAGTATGCCTTCACACATAGTGCTAACATTATTGTTTTCGGTATGTACATTCTCGATCCAGGTAACCTAGTAAATCACATCAATAATAGTAATTAGTTATTTAACTCAAATGACATAAGTAGTAAGTAGGGAGTAATATCCATAAATAATACTTTAGAACTAAGCTGATAAGACTATGACCATACATAATACAAAACCTTTTGAATTACCTACCTTTGAAGTTCCATTAGACATTTCATCTATCACGCAACCTGATGGCCTTTTTTGGCAGGTCGTGATTCCCGGAATGGAGAGTACATCGTCTATTGAAACATCGACCACTACCCACACTCCCGCACCATATTTTCTGCAATATCTTGCAAAATAACACACGCGTTTGGGAAGCAAAGGAGTAGGAATTTGATATTCCGTGGTCATGTGAATTATGGCCTAATAACTCACAATATTGGAGCACCTTCTTCATTGTTTATCATCAAGAATATGAGTAGAGTTTCTGCAAACAAGTAATTAGGCTTTAGTATAATATAAGGTTGCCACATCGATAATAAGATGTGAAGGTGTAATATCCAAAAGTACTAACACAAAATTTCAAAAACAATAAAAATAAGTGGAAAAAATACAAATTAAATTATATAACACATTCATAGTCTCCTTATTCACTTATGTGATTAGTTTTAATTTCATTATAGACATACAAATAAGAAGTTTCAGAGCAATATTGTCATTTTGGATTTTGTAAAATGAAGCAGAAAAACATTATTCTACTTATTCTTTACAAAAACTTTTTAACTTCCTAATTTGTTTTCATATATACACAAGAATCAAACACCTATTTCATAAAAAATTCATCAGTTTATAATGCAAAATATTAAAATTAAAAATCACAAACATCAAGGTCTTATGTGAAATATATATCAAGAGAAAAGATCATAACAAATTCATCATATATGTATAGTCTAAATACATAACGAATTTAAGTAAGAAATATACACAAAATCATATCTAACTAGCAAAATGAAAAATCACTGACAAACAAATGGTTACCAAGCACGCTAGGACCATATAATTATAAAGAGTACAAACATTTACCTTAAACAATATGACAAGATGCAAGTTGAGATGGAACTCATGAGTTGATAATTAGAGATCTAAGATGTGAGGAGGACGGCTACTTGGATTAGGGTTTTTTGGTGGAGAAATAAGCTACTAATCTAGGTATTTATAAGTACTTGGCAATATGGGCTGGGCTGATTAGAATGGATATGTAAAGATATGGAGATAACAACCACCTGGATTAGGGTTTTTTCTTGGGCCAAGGCCTAATATCCTGGGAAATTACAAGTAGTTGACAATATGGGCTGGGCCGAGCAATTATAACTAGTTGATAATGTGGGCTCGGGGTGCAAATTGATATGAAACTCATGAGAAGAGATGGGAGAGGATGAAGTAGTTGACAATATGGGCTGGGCCGAGCAATTATAACTAGTTGATAATGTGGGCTCGGGGTGCAAATTGATATGAAACTCATGAGAAAGATGGGAGAGGATGGTACCAGTATTAGGATTTTCTCTGAGGAGAAATAAGTAACTAATAACCTATGTAATTATAAGCAGTTGAAAAGATGGGCTGGGCGGGTGTGGATGAGTTGAGGAGAGATTGGGAGAGGACCGCTCCATAGATTAATTTGTTAGGAGAAGTGAGTTATTAATGTCATAGGTAATTAAAAGTAGTTGGGTAGGGCCTGAGTTGCAAAAAAAATGTATTTGTTATATTTTTTTAATAATAAAATATGTAAGACTGTCCAATTAGATTAATTAGGTGCGGATTCAAACAACTTGCAAACATTTTACTTTATAAACTACCTATTCTATATAAAGTATCAAAGTGCCCAAACACTCGTAGATTAATTTTGGCTAAGAGAAAAGAAATATAATAGCTCTTTATTATATTAATATTCTTATTTAAAACTTAAATTCCTATATTTTAAAGTTAGTATTCACTAACAATATGTTACTGTGTTTGAAGATACAAATAAATTATGAGGTAGAAATTTTAAGAGGTACATCTTATTATATATGATTTACTCTCTCCATTCATTTATTTTGGTCTATTTTAAATTTGTTGGTCAAATTTACCAAATTTGGATCTCAATTAAAGGTATTCTTTATTAAATTTTAAAATTGAATCATATAATACATAATTTTAACCTTCTTCTTCTTCAAATGGTTGTTCCAATAATTTTAACCTTGTTATATCTCCTTCCCGGACGATGTAACACCTATGTGATATAATCTGGTTGTGATAAAGCTGGCACATATTTGTTCTTGTACTCCTTCCGGCCTAAGCAGCCTTATGCCTCACAAAATAAGAAGGTAATGTTTAGTTAAAATGATAGCCCCACACCTAGAGTTTCGCACTTTTAATAAGGAGACTTTTCCCACCACTTTTTGCTTAGTGAGATAGAATCACCTTTCTTTCGCGTAAAACATCATTCAACTTCTTTATTTCAGCAAAAAAAGTTTAAAAGAAAGAACATAATCTTCTTAAAAAAATTACCTTTGGTATTTTAAGTGCATTAACAATGTTTAGTCCTGGATACGAATGGGTGTGAACTTCACAAACACGTATTAAAATCCTCAATACGATCACAATTGCTAATTGTGTCTCCTTTTCCTCACAAATTGATGATCATTCCTTGCTAAAGTTTTTGGTGTTATCTATCTCTTGAGAATTAACTTAAATATAGGTTATAGTCAAATCTATTAAATATAGAAGATAACACTTAAATAAATTTTCTAGAACTTGGTGAATAAGCTGTCTTGAAATATAAGTCAAACTATGGATAAAAGTAAACAAAACCTTGCATATGAAACTTATACTTGTGACTATCAACAATTATATATCTAAATATTTCTAATCGGATGATAAAAAAATTTCTTTACGAAATTCATAACATAATTAGGAGCACGTTTTATAATTTCATGTTGTGCATCATCAGCCTTTTATATGAAAAAAAAATCATACCGTTTTTATCACGTCTAATTATTGAGATATAACGTCATAGTTTCTAAGATGATTTTAAATATGTATATTGTTTAGCAAAGTAGGAGTATGATATTTAAGAACATGCTCGTTTCTATTCTAACACAAACTTCAAATTTCTATTGAGTATGGAAATAATAGAATTCTCAATAACTTCAAATTTTCTATTCTAGAAATCAAAGAAATTCTTTTATAAATTTTATAAAATTTTAATTGTGATCACTATTTGTCGGGACATCCCACATGTCAAACATAGCATCCTTGCACATGTTTGAGATTGGTGTGGTGGATAATCAAGTAAGTTACAATTTATGTATATTGTTCAAATTGAGATAAATTATCATTAAAATTAAATACAATATTCATGAGTAATCTCTACTGCTAAAACACACACTACAACAAACACCCCTTTTTAACACATGTAAGGAAGGTAATAGCACAACTAATAGAACAGATGCCCAATTGTTAGCCGGAACATTGTATTGAAGGTAAGATGCCAGTCCTGTTCACGAGTCCATGGACCTTGCTTGTTCACTCCTTCGATTCCTTCTTTTTGGTAGGTAGCCTTCCCATGTTCCATCTCTCGTCTCTTTTCACTTACTCTGCCTATTCCTTTGTGTATAGGGGGTGGTTTGAAACTAAATACATTGATTACCCCAAAGCCGACTCCACTATCAAATTAACACATAGATTCCCATAAATGATAAATGTGTCACGAAATCGAATATTATATTCAAATATATCAACACATGTCCAATATCATTACGCTGTAACCAACACCTATCATTTAACACCAAAAATTATACTCAATTAAATTGCCGAAGTGTGTTGATGGAACAATCCAGGAAATCGCAGCTGCAGAACGTCGACGATGTAACTATAAGATTGAAATCCATCTCTTGGCTCCAAATCCCAGACCAGAACGTAGTATGCCTTCACACATAGTGCTAACATTATTGTTTTCGGCATGTACATTCTCGATCCAGGTAACCTAGTAAATCACATCAATAATAGTAATTAGTTATTTAACTCAAATGACATAAGTAGTAAGTAGGGAGTAATATCCATAAATAATACTTTAGAACTAAGCTGATAAGACTATGACCATACATAATACAAAACCTTTTGAATTACCTACCTTTGAAGTTCCATTAGACATTTCATCTATCACGCAACCTGATGGCCTTTTTTGGCAGGTCGTGATTCCCGGAATGGAGAGTACATCGTCTATTGAAACATCGACCACTACCCACACTCCCGCACCATATTTTCTGCAATATCTTGCAAAATAACACACGCGTTTGGGAAGCAAAGGAGTAGGAATTTGATATTCCGTGGTCATGTGAATTATGGCCTAATAACTCACAATATTGGAGCACCTTCTTCATTGTTTATCATCAAGAATATGAGTAGAGTTTCTGCAAACAAGTAATTAGGCTTTAGTATAATATAAGGTTGCCACATCGATAATAAGATGTGAAGGTGTAATATCCAAAAGTACTAACACAAAATTTCAAAAACAATAAAAATAAGTGGAAAAAATACAAATTAAATTATATAACACATTCATAGTCTCCTTATTCACTTATGTGATTAGTTTTAATTTCATTATAGACATACAAATAAGAAGTTTCAGAGCAATATTGTCATTTTGGATTTTGTAAAATGAAGCAGAAAAACATTATTCTACTTATTCTTTACAAAAACTTTTTAACTTCCTAATTTGTTTTCATATATACACAAGAATCAAACACCTATTTCATAAAAAATTCATCAGTTTATAATGCAAAATATTAAAATTAAAAATCACAAACATCAAGGTCTTATGTGAAATATATATCAAGAGAAAAGATCATAACAAATTCATCATATATGTATAGTCTAAATACATAACGAATTTAAGTAAGAAATATACACAAAATCATATCTAACTAGCAAAATGAAAAATCACTGACAAACAAATGGTTACCAAGCACGCTAGGACCATATAATTATAAAGAGTACAAACATTTACCTTAAACAATATGACAAGATGCAAGTTGAGATGGAACTCATGAGTTGATAATTAGAGATCTAAGATGTGAGGAGGACGGCTACTTGGATTAGGGTTTTTTGGTGGAGAAATAAGCTACTAATCTAGGTATTTATAAGTACTTGGCAATATGGGCTGGGCTGATTAGAATGGATATGTAAAGATATGGAGATAACAACCACCTGGATTAGGGTTTTTTCTTGGGCCAAGGCCTAATATCCTGGGAGATTACAAGTAGTTGACAATATGGGCTGGGCCGAGCAATTATAACTAGTTGATAATGTGGGCTCGGGGTGCAAATTGATATGAAACTCATGAGAAGAGATGGGAGAGGATGAAGTAGTTGACAATATGGGCTGGGCCGAGCAATTATAACTAGTTGATAATGTGGGCTCGGGGTGCAAATTGATATGAAACTCATGAGAAGAGATGGGAGAGGATGGTACCAGTATTAGGATTTTCTCTGAGGAGAAATAAGTAACTAATAACCTATGTAATTATAAGCAGTTGAAAAGATGGGCTGGGCGGGTGTGGATGAGTTGAGGAGAGATTGGGAGAGGACCGCTCCATAGATTAATTTGTTAGGAGAAGTGAGTTATTAATGTCATAGGTAATTAAAAGTAGTTGGGTAGGGCCTGAGTTGCAAAAAAAATGTATTTGTTATATTTTTTTAATAATAAAATATGTAAGACTGTCCAATTAGATTAATTAGGTGCGGATTCAAACAACTTGCAAACATTTTACTTTATAAACTACCTATTCTATATAAAGTATCAAAGTGCCCAAACACTCGTAGATTAATTTTGGCTAAGAGAAAAGAAATATAATAGCTCTTTATTATATTAATATTCTTATTTAAAACTTAAATTCCTATATTTTAAAGTTAGTATTCACTAACAATATGTTACTATGTTTGAAGATACAAATAAATTATGAGGTAGAAATTTTAAGAGGTACATCTTATTATATATGATTTACTCTCTCCATTCATTTATTTTGGTCTATTTTAAATTTGTTGGTCAAATTTACCAAATTTGGATCTCAATTAAAGGTATTCTTTATTAAATTTTAAAATTGAATCATATAATACATAATTTTAACCTTCTTCTTCTTCAAATGGTTGTTCCAATAATTTTAACCTTGTTATATCTCCTTCCCGGACGATGTAACACCTATGTGATATAATCTGGTTGTGATAAAGCTGGCACATATTTGTTCTTGTACTCCTTCCGACCTAAGCAGCCTTATGCCTCACAAAATAAGAAGGTAATGTTTAGTTAAAATGATAGCCCCACACCTAGAGTTTCGCACTTTTAATAAGGAGACTTTTCCCACCACTTTTTGCTTAGTGAGATAGAATCACCTTTCTTTCGCGTAAAACATCATTCAACTTCTTTATTTCAGCAAAAAAAGTTTAAAAGAAAGAACATAATCTTCTTAAAAAAATTACCTTTGGTATTTTAAGTGCATTAACAATGTTTAGTCCTGGATACGAATGGCTGTGAACTTCACAAACACGTATTAAAATCCTCAATACGATCACAATTGCTAATTGTGTCTCCTTTTCCTCACAAATTGATGATCATTCCTTGCTAAAGTTTTTGGTGTTATCTATCTCTTGAGAATTAACTTAAATATAGGTTATAGTCAAATCTATTAAATATAGAAGATAACACATAAATAAATTTTCTAGAACTTGGTGAATAAGCTGTCTTGAAATATAAGTCAAACTATGGATAAAAGTAAACAAAACCTTGCATATGAAACTTATACTTGTGACTATCAACAATTATATATCTAAATATTTCTAATCGGATGATAAAAAAATTTCTTTACGAAATTCATAACATAATTAGGAGCACGTTTTATAATTTCATGTTGTGCATCATCAGCCTTTTATATGAAAAAAAAATCATACCGTTTTTATCATGTCTAATTATTGAGATATAACGTCATAGTTTCTAAGATGATTTTAAATATGTATATTGTTTAGCAAAGTAGGAGTATGATATTAAAGAACATGCTCGTTTCTATTCTAACACAAACTTCAAATTTCTATTGAGTATGGAAATAATAGAATTCTCAATAACTTCAAATTTTCTATTCTAGAAATCAAAGAAATTCTTTTATAAATTTTATAAAATTTTAATTGTGATCACTATTTGTCGGGACATCCCACATGTCAAACATAGCATCCTTGCACATGTTTGAGATTGGTGTGGTGGATAATCAAGTAAGTTACAATTTATGTATATTGTTCAAATTGAGATAAATTATCATTAAAATTAAATACAATATTCATGAGTAATCTCTACTGCTAAAACACACACTACAACAAACACCCCTTTTTAACACATGTAAGGAAGGTAATAGCACAACTAATAGGAACAGATGCCCAATTGTTAGCCGGAACATTGTATTCAAGGTAAGATGCCAGTCCTATTCACGAGTCCATGGACCTTGCTTGTTCACTCCTTCGATTCCTTCTTTTTGGTAGGTAGCCTTCCCATGTTCCATCTCTCGTCTCTTTTCAATTACTCTGCATATTCCTTTGTGTATAGGGGGTGGTTTGAAACTAAATACATTGATTACCCCAAAGCCGACTCCACTATCAAATTAACACATAGATTCCCATAAATGATAAATGTGTCACGAAATCGAATATTATATTCAAATATATCAACACATGTCCAATCTCATTACGCTGTAACCAACACCTATCATTTAACACCAAAAATTATACTCAATTAAATTGCCGAAGTGTGTTGATGGAACAATCCAGGAAATCGCAGCTGCAGAACGTCGACGATGTAACTATAAGATTGAAATCCATCTCTTGGCTCCAAATCCCAGACCAGAACGTAGTATGCCTTCACACATAGTGCTAACATTATTGTTTTCGGTATGTACATTCTCGATCCAGGTAACCTAGTAAATCACATCAATAATAGTAATTAGTTATTTAACTCAAATGACATAAGTAGTAAGTAGGGAGTAATATCCATAAATAATACTTTAGAACTAAGCTGATAAGACTATGACCATACATAATACAAAACCTTTTGAATTACCTACCTTTGAAGTTCCATTAGACATTTCATCTATCACGCAACCTGATGGCCTTTTTTGGCAGGTCGTGATTCCCGGAATGGAGAGTACATCGTCTATTGAAACATCGACCACTACCCACACTCCCGCACCATATTTTCTGCAATATCTTGCAAAATAACACACGCGTTTGGGAAGCAAAGGAGTAGGAATTTGATATTCCGTGGTCATGTGAATTATGGCCTAATAACTCACAATATTGGAGCACCTTCTTCATTGTTTATCATCAAGAATATGAGTAGAGTTTCTGCAAACAAGTAATAAGGCTTTAGTATAATATAAGGTTGCCACATCGATAATAAGATGTGAAGGTGTAATATCCAAAAGTACTAACACAAAATTTCAAAAACAATAAAAATAAGTGGAAAAAATACAAATTAAATTATATAACACACTCATAGTCTCCTTATTCACTTATGTGATTAGTTTTAATTTCATTATAGACATACAAATAAGAAGTTTCAGAGCAATATTGTCATTTTGGATTTTGTAAAATGAAGCAGAAAAACATTATTCTACTTATTCTTTACAAAAACTTTTTAACTTCCTAATTTCTTTTCATATATACACAAGAATCAAACACCTATTTCATAAAAAATTCATCAGTTTATAATGCAAAATATTAAAATTAAAAATCACAAACATCAAGGTCTTATGTGAAATATATATCAAGAGAAAAGATCATAACAAATTCATCATATATGTATAGTCTAAATACATAAAGAATTTAAGTAAGAAATATACACAAAATCATATCTAACTAGCAAAATGAAAAATCACTGACAAACAAATGGCTACCAAGCACGCTAGGACCATATAATTATAAAGAGTACAAACATTTACCTTAAACAATATGACAAGATGCAAGTTGAGATGGAACTCATGAGTTGATAATTAGAGATCTAAGATGTGAGGAGGACGGCTACTTGGATTAGGGTTTTTTGGTGGAGAAATAAGCTACTAATCTAGGTATTTATAAGTACTTGGCAATATGGGCTGGGCTGATTATAATGGATATGTAAAGATATGGAGATAACAACCACCTGGATTAGTGTTTTTTCTTGGACCAAGGCCTAATATCCTGGGAGATTACAAGTAGTTGACAATATGGGCTGGGCCGAGCAATTATAACTAGTTGATAATGTGGGCTCGGGGTGCAAATTGATATGAAACTCATGAGAAGAGATGGGAGAGGATGAAGTAGTTGACAATATGGGCTGGGCCGAGCAATTATAACTAGTTGATAATGTGGGCTCGGGGTGCAAATTGATATGAAACTCATGAGAAGAGATGGGAGAGGACGGTACCAGTATTAGGATTTTCTCTGAGGAGAAATAAGTAACTAATAACCTATGTAATTATAAGCAGTTGAAAAGATGGGCTGGGCGGGTGTGGATGAGTTGAGGAGAGATTGGGAGAGGACGGCTCCATAGATTAATTTGTTAGGAGAAGTGAGTTATTAATGTCATAGGTAATTAAAAGTAGTTGGGTAGGGACTGAGTTGCAAAAAAAATGTATTTGTTATATTTTTTTTAATAATAAAATATGTAAGACTGTCCAATTAGATTAATTAGGTGCGGATTCAAACAACTTGCAAACATTTTACTTTATAAACTACCTATTCTATATAAAGTATCAAAGTGCCCAAACACTCGTAGATTAATTTTGGCTAAGAGAAAAGAAATATAATAGCTCTTTATTATATTAATATTCTTATTTAAAACTTAAATTCCTATATTTTAAAGTTAGTATTCACTAACAATATGTTACTGTGTTTGAAGATACAAATAAATTATGAGGTAGAAATTTTAAGAGGTACATCTTATTATATATGATTTACTCTCTCCATTCATTTATTTTGGTCTATTTTAAATTTGTTGGTCAAATTTACCAAATTTGGATCTCAATTAAAGGTATTCTTTATTAAATTTTAAAATTGAATCATATAATACATAATTTTAACCTTCTTCTTCTTCAAATGGTTGTTCCAATAATTTTAACCTTGTTATATCTCCTTCCCGGACGATGTAACACCTATGTGATATAATCTGGTTGTGATAAAGCTGGCACATATTTGTTCTTGTACTCCTTCCGCCTAAGCAGCCTTATGCCTCACAAAATAAGAAGGTAATGTTTAGTTAAAATGATAGCCCCACACCTAGAGTTTCGCACTTTTAATAAGGAGACTTTTCCCACCACTTTTTGCTTAGTGAGATAGAATCACCTTTCTTTCGCGTAAAACATCATGCAACTTCTTTATTTCAGCAAAAAAAGTTTAAAAGAAAGAACATAATCTTCTTAAAAAAATTACCTTTGGTATTTTAAGTGCATTAACAATGTTTAGTCCTGGATACGAATGGGTGTGAACTTCACAAACACGTATTAAAATCCTCAATACGATCACAATTGCTAATTGTGTCTCCTTTTCCTCACAAATTGATGATCATTCCTTGCTAAAGTTTTTGGTGTTATCTATCTCTTGAGAATTAACTTAAATATAGGTTATAGTCAAATCTATTAAATATAGAAGATAACACTTAAATAAATTTTCTAGAACTTGGTGAATAAGCTGTCTTGAAATATAAGTCAAACTATGGATAAAAGTAAACAAAACCTTGCATATGAACCTTATACTTGTGGCTATCAACAATTATATATCTAAATATTTCTAATCGGATGATAAAAAAATTTCTTTACGAAATTCATAACATAATTAGGAGCACGTTTTATAATTTCATGTTGTGCATCATCAGCCTTTTATATGAAAAAAAAATCATACCGTTTTTATCACGTCTAATTATTGAGATATAACGTCATAGTTTCAAAGATGATTTTAAATATGTATATTGTTTAGCAAAGTAGGAGTATGATATTTAGGAACATGCTCGTTTCTATTCTAACACAAACTTCAAATTTCTATTGAGTATGGAAATAATAGAATTCTCAATAATTTCAAATTTTCTATTCTAGAAATCAAAGAAATTCTTTTATAAATTTTATAAAATTTTAATTGTGATCACTATTTGTCGGGACATCCCACATGTCAAACATAGCATCCTTGCACATGTTTGAGATTGGTGTGGTGGATAATCAAGTAAGTTACAATTTATGTATATTGTTCAAATTGAGATAAATTATCATTAAAATTAAATACAATATTCATGAGTAATCTCTACTGCTAAAACACATACTACAACAAACACCCCTTTTTAACACATGTAAGGAAGGTAATAGCACAACTAATAGGAACAGATGCCCAATTGTTAGTCGGAACATTGTATTGAAGGTAAGATGCCAGTCCTGTTCACGAGACCATGGACCTTGCTTGTTCACTCCTTCTATTCCTTCTTTTTGGTAGGTAGCCTTCCCATGTTCCATCTCTCGTCTCTTTTCACTTACTCTGCGTATTCCTTTGTGTATAGGGGGTGGTTTGAAACTAAATACATTGATTACCCCAAAGCCGACTCCACTATCAAATTAAAACATAGATTCCAGTAAATGATAAATGTGTCACGAAATCGAATATGATATTCAAATATATCAACACATGTCCAATATCATTACGCTGTAACCAACTCCTATCATTTAACACCAAAAATTATACTCAAGTAAATTGCCTGAAGTGTGTTGATGAACAATCCAGGAAATCGCAGCTGCAGAACGTCGACGATGTAACTATAAGATTGAAATCCATCTCTTGGCTCCAAATCCCAGACCAGAACGTAGTATGCCTTCACACATAGTGCTAACATTATTGTTTTCGGCATGTACATTCTCGATCCAGGTAACCTAGTAAATCACATCAATAATAGTAATTAGTTATTTAACTCAAATGACATAAGTAGTAAGTAGGGAGTAATATCCATAAATAATACTTTAGAACTAAGCTGATAAGACTATGACCATACATAATACAAAACCTTTTGAATTACCTACCTTTGAAGTTCCATTAGACATTTCATCTATCACGCAACCTGATGGCCTTTTTTGGCAGGTCGTGATTCCCGGAATGGATAGTACATCGTCTATTGAAACATCGACCACTACCCACACTCCCGCACCATATTTTCTACAATATCTTGCAAAATAACACACGCGTTTGGGAAGCAATGGAGTAGGAATTTGATATTTCGTGGTCATGTGAATTATGGCCTAATAACTCACAATATTGGAGCACCTTCTTCATTGTTTATCATCAAGAATATGAGTAGAGTTTCTGCAAACAAGTAACTAGGCTTTAGTATAATATAAGGTTGTCACATCGATAATAAGATGTGAAGGTGTAATATCCAAAAGTACTAACACAAAATTTCAAAAACAATAAAAATAAGTGGAAAAAATTCAAATTAAATTATATAACACATTCATAGTCTCCTTATTCACTTATGTGATTAGGTTTAATTTCATTATAGACATACAAATAAGAAGTTTCAGAGCAATATTGTCATTTTGGATTTTGTAAAATGAAGCAGAAAAACATTATTCTACTTATTCTTTACAAAAACTTTTTAACTTCCTAATTTGTTTTCATATATACACAAGAATCAAACACCTATTTCATAAAAAATTCATCAATTTATAATGCAAAATATTAAAATTAAAAATCACAAACATCAAGGTCTTATGTGAAATATATATCAAGAGAAAAGATCATAACAAATTCATCATATATGTATTGTCTAAATACATAACGAATTTAAGTAAGAAATATACACAAAATCATATCTAACTAGCAAAATGAAAAATCACTGACAAACAAATGGTTACCAAGCACGCTAGGACCATATAATTATAAAGAGTATAAACATTTACCATAAACAATATGACAAGATGCAAGTTGAGATGGAACTCATGAGTTGATAATTAGAGATCTAAGATGTGGAGAGGACGGCAACTTGGATTAGGGTTTTTTGGTGGAGAAATAAGCTACTAATCTAGGTATTTATAAGTACTTGGCAATATGGGCTGGGCTGATTAGAATGGATATGTAAAGATATGGAGATAACAACCACCTGGATTAGGGTTTTTTCTTGGGCCAAGGCCTAATATCCTGGGAGATTACAAGTAGTTGACAATATGGGCTGGGCCGAGCAATTATAACTAGTTGATAATGTGGGCTGGGGGTGCAAATTGATATGAAACTCATGAGAAGAGATAGGATTTTCTCTGAGGAGAAATAAGTAACTAATAACCTATGTAATTATAAGCAGTTGAAAAGATGGGCTGGGCGGGTGTGGATGAGTTGAGGAGAGATTGGGAGAGGACGGCTCCATAGATTAATTTGTTAGGAGAAGTAAGTTATTAATGTCATAGGTAATTAAAAGTAGTTGGTAGGGCCTGAGTTGCAAAAAAATGTATTTGTTATATTTTTTTAATAATAAAATATGTAAGACTGTCCAATTAGATTAATTAGGTGCGGATTCAAACAACTTGCAAACATTTTACTTTATAAACTACCTATTCTATATAAAGTATCAAAGTGCCCAAACACTGGTAGATTAATTTTGGCTAAGAGAAAAGAAATATAATAGCTCTTTATTATATTAATATTCTTATTTAAAACTTAAATTCCTATATTTTAAAGTTAGTATTCACTAACAATATGTTACTGTGTTTGAAGATACAAATAAATTATGAGGTAGAAATTTTAAGAGGTACATCTTATTATATATGATTTACTCTCTCCATTCATTTATTTTGGTCTATTTTAAATTTGTTGGTCAAATTTACCAAATTTGGATCTCAATTAAAGGTATTCTTTATTAAATTTTAGAATTGAATCATATAATACATAATTTTAACCTTCTTCTTCTTCAAATGGTTGTTCCAATAATTTTAACCTTGTTATATCTCCTTCCCGGACCATGTAACACCTATGTGATATAATCTGGTTGTGATAAAGCTGGCACATATTTGTTCTTGTACTCCTTCCGGCCTAAGCAGCCTCATGCCTCACAAAATAAGAAGGTAATGTTTAGATAAAATGATAGCCCCACACCTAGGGTTTCGCACTTTTAATAAGGAGACTTTTCCCACCACTTTTTGCTTAGTGAGATAGAATCACCCTTCTTTCCCGTAAAACATCATTCAACTTTTTTATTTCAGCAAAAAAGGTTTAAAAGAAAGAACATAATCTTCTTAAAAAAATTACCTTTGGTATTTTAAGTGCATTAACAATGTTTAGTCCTGGATACGAATGGGTGTGAACTCCACAAACACGTATTAAAATCCTCAATACGATCACAATTGATAATTGTGTCTCCTTTTCCTCACAAATTGATGATCATTCCTTGCTAAAGTTTTTGGTGTTATCTATCTCTTGAGAATTAACTTAAATATAGGTTATAGTCAAATCTATTAAATATAGAAACTTAAATAAATTTTCTAGAACTTGGTGAATAAGCTGTCTTGAAATATAAGTCAAACTATGGATAAAAGTAAACAAAACCTTGCATATGAAACTTATACTTGTGATTATCAACAATTATATATCTAAATATTTCTAATCGGATGATAAAAAAATTTCTTTACGAAATTCATAACATAATTAGGAGCACGTTTTATAATTTCATGTTGTGCATCATCAGCCTTTTATATGAAAAAAAAATCATACCGTTTTTATCACGTCTAATTATTGAGATATAACGTCATAGTTTCTAAGATGATTTTAAATATGTATATTGTTTAGCAAAGTAGGAGTATGATATTTAAGAACATGCTCGTTTCTATTCTAACACAAACTTCAAATTTCTATTGAGTATGGAAATAATAGAATTCTCAATAACTTCAAATTTTCTATTCTAGAAATCAAAGAAATTCTTTTATAAATTTTATAAAATTTTAATTGTGATCACTATTTGTCGGGACATCCCACATGTCAAACATAGCATCCTTGCACATGTTTGAGATTGGTGTTGTGGATAATCAAGTAAGTTACAATTTATGTATATTGTTCAAACTGAGATAAATTATCATTAAAATTAAATACAATATTTATGAGTAATCTCTACTGCTAAAACACACACTACAACAAACACCCCTTTTAACACATGTAAGGAAGGTAATAGCACAACTAATAGGAACAGATGCCCAATTGTTAGCCGGAACATTGTATTGAAGGTAAGATGCCAGTCCTGTTCACGAGTCCATGGACCTTGCTTGTTCACTCCTTCGATTCCTTCTTTTTGGTAGGTAGCCTTCCCATGTTCCATCTCTCGTCTCTTTTTACTTACTCTGCGTATTCCTTTGTGTATAAGGGGTGGTTTGAAACTAAATACATTGATTACCCCCACTATCAAATTAAAACATAGATTCCCATAAATGATAAATGTGTCAAGAAATCAAATATTATATTCAAATATATCAACACATGTCCAATATCATTACGCTGTAACCAACTCCTATCATTTAACACCAAAATTATACTCAATTAAATTGCTGAAGTGTGTTGATGGAACAATCCAGGAAATCGCAGCTGCAGAACGTCGACGATGTAACTATAAGATTGAAATCCATCTCTTGGCTCCAAATCCCAGACCAGAACGTAGTATGCCTTCACAGAACGTAGTATGCCTTCACACATAGTGCTAACATTATTGTTTTCGGTATGTACATTCTCGATCCAGGTAACCTAGTAAATCACATCAATAATAGTAATTAGTTATTTAACTCAAATTACATAAGTAGTAAGTAGGGAGTAATATCCATAAATAATACTTTAGAACTAAGCTGATAAGACTATGACCATACATAATACAAAACCTTTTGAATTACCTACCTTTGAAGTTCCATTAGACATTTCATCTATCACGCAACCTGATGGCCTTTTTTGGCAGGTCGTGATTCCCGGAATGGAGAGTACATCGTCTATTGAAACATCGACCACTACCCACACTCCCGCACCATATTTTCTGCAATATCTTGCAAAATAACACACGCGTTTGGGAAGCAAAGGAGTAGGAATTTGATATTCCGTGGTCATGTGAATTATGGCCTAATAACTCACAATATTGGAGCACCTTCTTCATTGTTTATCATCAAGAATATGAGTAGAGTTTCTGCAAACAAGTAATTAGGCTTTAGTATAATATAAGGTTGCCACATCGATAATAAGATGTGAAGGTGTAATATCCAAAAGTACTAACACAAAATTTCAAAAACAATAAAAGTAAGTGGAAAAAAATACAAATTAAATTATATAACACATTCATAGTCTCCTTATTCACTTATGTGATTAGTTTTAATTTCATTATAGACATACAAATAAGAAGTTTCAGAGCAATATTGTCATTTTGGATTTTGTAAAATGAAGCAGAAAAACATTATTCTACTTATTCTTTACAAAAACTTTTTAACTTCCTAATTTCTTTTCATATATACACAAGAATCAAACACCTATTTCATAAAAAATTCATCAGTTTATAATGCAAAATATTAAAATTAAAAATCACAAACATCAAGGTCTTATGTGAAATATATATCAAGAGAAAAGATCATAACAAATTCATCATATATGTATAGTCTAAATACATAACGAATTTAAGTAAGAAATATACACAAAATCATATCTAACTAGCAAAATGAAAAATCACTGACAAACAAATGGTTACCAAGCACGCTAGGACCATATAATTATAAAGAGTACAAACATTTACCTTAAACAATATGACAAGATGCAAGTTGAGATGGAACTCATGAGTTGATAATTAGAGATCTAAGATGTGAGGAGGACGGCTACTTGGATTAGGGTTTTTTGGTGGAGAAATAAGCTACTAATCTAGGTATTTATAAGTACTTGGCAATATGGGCTGGGCTGATTAGAATGGATATGTAAAGATATGGAGATAACAACCACCTGGATTAGGGTTTTTTCTTGGGCCAAGGCCTAATATCCTGGGAGATTACAAGTAGTTGACAATATGGGCTGGGCCGAGCAATTATAACTAGTTGATAATGTGGGCTCGGGGTGCAAATTGATATGAAACTCATGAGAAGAGATGGGAGAGGATGAAGTAGTTGACAATATGGGCTGGGCCGAGCAATTATAACTAGTTGATAATGTGGGCTCGGGGTGCAAATTGATATGAAACTCATGAGAAGAGATGGGAGAGGATGGTACCAGTATTAGGATTTTCTCTGAGGAGAAATAAAGTAACTATAACCTATTTATTATAAGCAGTTGAAAAGATGGGCTGGGCGGGTGTGGATGAGTTGAGGAGAGATTGGGAGAGGACCGCTCCATAGATTAATTTGTTAGGAGAAGTGAGTTATTAATGTCATAGGTAATTAAAAGTAGTTGGGTAGGGCCTGAGTTGCAAAAAAATGTATTTGTTATATTTTTTAATAATAAAATATGTAAGACTGTCCATTAGATTAATTAGGTGCGGATTCAAACAACTTGCAAACATTTTACTTTATAAACGACCTATTCTATATAAGTATCAAAGTGCCCAAACACTGGTAGATTAATTTTGGCTAAGAGAAAAAATATAATAGCTCTTTATTATATTAATATTCTTATTTAAACTTAAAATTCCTATATTTGAAAGTTAGTATTCACTAACAATATGTTACTGTGGTTTGAGATACAAATAAATTATGATGTAGAAATTTAAGAGGTACATCTTATTTTATATGATTTAACTCTCTCCATTCATTTATTTTGGTCTATTTTAATTTTTTGGTCAAATTACCAAAATTGGATCTCAAATTACAGGTATTCTTTATTAAATTTTAGAATTGATCATATATACATAATTTTAACCTTCGTCCTTCTCAATTTTAATACTATTTTTAACCTTGTTAAATTTTAAAATTGAATCATATAATACATAATTTTAACCTTCTTCTTCTTCAAATGGTTGTTCCAATAATTTTAACCAGTTATATCTCCTTCCATGTAACACCTATGTGATATAATCTGGTTGTGATAAAGCTGGCACATATTTGTTCTTGTACTCCTTCCGGCCTAAGCAGCCTTATGCCTCACAAAATAAGAAGGTAATGTTTAGTTAAAATGATAGCCCCACACCTAGAGTTTCGCACTTTTAATAAGGAGACTTTTCCCACCACTTTTTGCTTAGTGAGATAGAATCACCCTTCTTTCGCGTAAAACATCATTCAACTTCTTTATTTCAGCAAAAAAAGTTTAAAAGAAAGAACATAATCTTCTTAAAAAAATTACCTTTGGTATTTTAAGTGCATTAACAATGTTTAGTCCTGGATACGAATGGGTGTGAACTCACAAACACGTATTAAAATCCTCAATACGATCACAATTGCTAATTGTGTCTCCTTTTCCTCACAAATTGATGATCATTCCTTGCTAAAGTTTTTGGTGTTATCTATCTCTTGAGAATTAACTTAAATATAGGTTATAGTCAAATCTATTAAATATAGAAGATAAAACTTAAATAAATTTTCTAGAACTTGGTGAATAAGCTGTCTTGAAATATAAGTCAAACTATGGATAAAAGTAAACAAAACCTTGCATATGAAACTTATACTTGTGACTATCAACAATTATATATCTAAATATTTCTAATCGGATGATAAAAAAATTTCTTTACGAAATTCATAACATAATTAGGAGCACGTTTTATAATTTCATGTTGTGCATCATCAGCCTTTATATGAAAAAAAAATCATACCGTTTTTATCACGTCTAATTATTGAGATATAACGTCATAGTTTCTAAGATGATTTTAAATATGTATATGTTTAGCAAAGTAGGAGTATGATATTAAGAACATGCTCGTTTCTATTCTAACACAAACTTCAAATTTCTATTGAGTATGGAAATAAGAGAATTCTCAATAACTTCAAATTTTCTATTCTAGAAATCAAAGAAATTCTTTTATAAATTTTATAAAATTTTAATTGTGATCACTATTTGTCGGGACATCCCACATGTCAAACATAGCATCCTTGCACATGTTTGAGATTGGTGTGGTGGATAATCAAGTAAGTTACAATTTATGTATATTGTTCAAATTGAGATAAATTATCATTAAAATTAAATACAATATTCATGAGTAATCTCTACTGCTAAAACACACACTACAACAAACACCCCTTTTTAACACATGTAAGGAAGGTAATAGCACAACTAATAGGAACAGATGCCCAATTGTTAGCCGGAACATTGTATTGAAGGTAAGATGCCAGTCCTGTTCACGAGTCCAGGGACCTTGCTTGTTCACTCCTTCGATTCCTTCTTTTTGGTAGGTAGCCTTCCCATGTTCCATCTCTCGTCTCTTTTCACTTACTCTCGCTATTCCTTTGTGTATAGGGGTGGTTGAAACTAATACATTGATTACCCCAAAGCCGACTCCACTATCAAATTAAAACATAGATTCCCATAAATGATAAATGTGTCACGAAATCAAATATGATATTCAAATATATCAACACATGTCCAATATCATTACGCTGTAACCAACCCTATCATTTAACACCAAAAATTATACTCAATTAAATTGCGAAGTGTGTTGATGGAACAATCCAGGAAATCGCAGCTGCAGAACGTCGACGATGTACTATAAGATTGAAATCCATCTCTTGGCTCCAAATCCAGACCAGAACGTAGTATGCCTTCACACATAGTGCTAACATTATTGTTTTCGGTATGTACATTCTCGATCCAGGTAACCTAGTAAATCACATCAATAATAGTAATTAGTTATTTAACTCAAATGACATAAGTAGTAAGTAGGGAGTAATATCCATAAATAATACTTTAGAACTAAGCTGATAAGACTATGACCATACATAATACAAAAACCTTTTGAATTACCTACCTTTGAAGTTCCATTAACATTTCATCTATCCGCAACCTGATGGCCTTTTTTGGCAGGTCCGTGATTCCCGGAATGGAGAGTACATCGTCTATTGAAACATCGACCACTACCCACACTCCCGCACCATATTTTTCTGCAATATCTTGCAAATAACACACGCGTTTGGGAAGCAAAGGAGTAGGAAGTTGATATTCCGGGTCATGTGAATTATGGCCTATAACTCACAATATTGGAGCACCTTCTTCATTGTTTATCATCAAGAATATGAGTAGAGTTTCTGCAAACAAGTAATTAGGCTTTAGTATAATATAAGGTTGCCACATCGATATAAGATGTGAAGGTGTATATCCAAAAGTACTAACACAAATTTTCAAAAACAATAAAATAAGTGGAAAAAAATACAAATTAATTATATAACACATTCATAGTCTCCTTATTACTTATGTGATTAGTTTTAATTTCATTATAGACATACACATAAGAAGTTTCAGAGCAATATTGTCATTTTGGATTTTGTAAAATGAAGCAGAAAAACATTATTCTACTTATTCTTTACAAAAACTTTTAACTTCCTAATTTGTTTCATATATACACAGAATCAAACACCTATTTCATAAAAATTCATCAGTTTATAATGCAAAATATTAAAATTAAAAATCACAAACATCAAGGTCTTATGTTGAAATATATATCAAGAGAAAGATCATACAAATTCATCATATATGTATAGTCTAAATACATAACGAATTTAAGTAAGAAATATACACAAAATCATATCTAACTAGCAAAATGAAAATCACTGACAAACAAATGGTTACCAAGCACGCTAGGACCATATAATTATAAAGAGTACAAACATTTACCTTAAACAATATGACAAGATGCAAGTTGAGATGGAACTCATGAGTTGATAATTAGAGATCTAAGATGTTGAGGAGGACGGCTACTTGGATTAGGGTTTTTTTGGTGGAGAAATAAGCTACTAATCTAGGTATTTATAAGTACTTGGCAATATGGGCTGGGCTGATTAGAATGGATATGTAAAGATATGGAGATAACAACCACCTGGATTAGGGCCTGGATTAGGGTTTTTTCTTGGGCCAAGGCCTAATATCCTGGGAGATTACAAGTAGTTGACAATATGGGCTGGGCCGAGCAATTATAACTAGTTGATAATGTGGCTCGGGGTGCAAATTGATATGAAACTCATGAGAAGAGATGGGAGAGGATGGTACCAGTATTAGGATTTTCTCTGAGGAGAAATAAGTAACTAATAACCTATGTAATTATAAGCAGTTGAAAAGATGGGCTGGGCGGGTGTGGATGAGTTGAGGAGAGATTGGGAGAGGACGGCTCCATAGATTAATTTGTTAGGAGAAGTGAGTTATTAATGTCATAGGTAATTAAAAGTAGTTGGGTAGGGCCTGAGTAGCAAAAAAAATGTATTTGTTATATTTTTTTAATAATAAAATATGTAAGACTGTCCAATTAGAATTAATTAGGTGCGGATTCAAACAACTTGCAAACATTTTACTTTATAAACTACCTATTCTATATAAAGTATCAAAGTGCCCAAACACTCGTAGATTAATTTTGGCTAAGAGAAAAGAAATATAATAGCTCTTTATTATATTAATATTCTTATTTAAAACTTAAATTCCTATATTTAAAGTTAGTATTCACTAACAATATGTTACTGTGTTTGAAGATACAAATAAATTATGAGGTAGAAATTTTAAGAGGTACATCTTATTATATATGATTTACTCTCTCCATTCATTTATTTTGGTCTATTTTAAATTTGTTGGTCAAATTTACCAAATTTGGATCTCAATTAAAGGTATTCTTTATTAAATTTTAAAATTGAATCATATAATACATAATTTTAACCTTCTTCTTCTTCAAATGGTTGTTCCAATAATTTTAACCTTGTTATATCTCCTTCCCGGACGATGTAACACCTATGTGATATAATCTGGTTGTGATAAAGCTGGCACATATTTGTTCTTGTACTCCTTCCGGCCTAAGCAGCCTTATGCCTCACAAAATAAGAAGGTAATGTTTAGTTAAAATGATAGCCCCACACCTAGAGTTTCGCACTTTTAATAAGGAGACTTTTCCCACCACTTTTTCTTAGTGAGATAGAATCACCCTTCTTTCGCGTAAAACATCATTCAACTTCTTTATTTCAGCAAAAAAAGTTTAAAAGAAAGAACATAATCTTCTTAAAAAAATTACCTTTGGTATTTTAAGTGCATTAACAATGTTTAGTCCTGGATACGAATGGGTGTGAACTCCACAAACACGTATTAAAATCCTCAATACGATCACAATTGCTAATTGTGTCTCCTTTTCCTCACAAATTGATGATCATTCCTTGCTAAAGTTTTTGGTGTTATCTATCTCTTGAGAATTAACTTAAATATAGGTTATAGTCAAATCTATTAAATATAGAAGATAAAACTTAAATAAATTTTCTAGAACTTGGTGAATAAGCTGTCTTGAAATATAAGTCAAACTATGGATAAAAGTAAACAAAACCTTGCATATGAAACTTATACTTGTGACTATCAACAATTATATATCTAAATATTTCTAATCGGATGATAAAAAAATTTCTTTACGAAATTCATAACAAATTAGGAGCACGTTTTATAATTTCATGTTGTGCATCATCAGCCTTTTATATGAAAAAAAAAATCATACCGTTTTTATCACGTCTAATTATTGAGATATAACGTCATAGTTTCTAAGATGATTTTAATATGTATATTGTTTAGCAAAGTAGGAGTATGATATTTAAGAACATGCTCGTTTCTATTCTAACACAAACTTCAAATTTCTATTGAGTATGGAAATAATAGAATTCTCAATAACTTCAAATTTTCTATTCTAGAAATCAAAGAAATTCTTTTATAAATTTTATAAATTTTAATTGTGATCACTATTTGTCGGGACATCCCACATGTCAAACATAGCATCCTTGCACATGTTTGAGATTGGTGTGGTGGATAATCAAGTAAGTTACAATTTATGTATATTGTTCAAATTGAGATAAATTATCATTAAAATTAAATACAATATTCATGAGTAATCTCTACTGCTAAAACACACACTACAACAAACACCCCTTTTAAACACATGTAAGGAAGGTAATAGCACAACTAATAGGAACAGATGCCCAATTGTTAGCCGGAACATTGTATTGAAGGTAAGATGCCAGTCCGTTCACGAGTCCATGGACCTTGCTTGTTCACTCCTTCGATTCCTTCTTTTTGGTAGGTAGCCTTCCCATGTTCCATCTCACGTCTCTTTTCACTTACTCTGCGCATTCCTTGTGTACAGGGGGGTGGTTTGAAACTAAATACATTGATTACCCCAAAGCCGACTCCACTATCAAATTAACACATAGATTCCCATAAATGATAAATGTGTCACGAAATCAAAATATATTCAAATATATCAACACATGTCCAATATCATTACGCTGTAACCAACTCCTATCATTTAACACCAAAAATTATACTCAATTAAATTGCCGAAGTGTGTTGATGGAACAATCCAGGAAATCGCAGCTGCAGAACGTCGACGATGTAACTATAAGATTGAAATTCGTCTCTTGGCTCCAAATCCCAGACCAGAACATAGTATGCCTTCACACAGAGTGCTAACGTTATTGTTTTCGGTATGTACATTCTCGATCCAGGTAACCTAGTAAATCACATCAATAATAGTAATTAGTTATTTAACTCAAATGACATAAGAAGTAAGTAGGGAGTAATATCCATAAATAATACTTTAGAACTAAGCTGATAAGACTATGACCATACTAATACAAAACCTTTTGAATTACCTACCTTTGAAGTTCCATTAGACATTTCATCTATCACGCAACCTGATGGACTTTTTTGGCAGGTCGTGATTCCCGGAATGGAGAGTACATCGTCTAGTGAAAAACACGACCACTACCCACACTCCCGCACCATATTTTCTGCAATATCTTCCAAATAACACACGCGTTTGGGAAGCAATGGAGTAGGAATTTGATATTCCGCGGTCATCTGAATTATGGCGCCTAAAACTCACAATATTGGAGCACCTTCTTCATTATTTATCATCAAGAATATGAGGAGAGTTTCTGCAAACAAGAATAATTAGGCTTTAGTATAATATAAGGTTGTCACATCGATAATAAGATGTGAAGGTTTAATATCCAAAAGTACTAACACAAAATTTCCAAAACAATAAAAATAAGTGGAAAAAATACAAATTAATTATATAACACATTCATAGTCTCCTTATTCACTTATGTGATTAGTTTTAATTTCATTATAGACATACAAATAAGAAGTTTCAGAGCAATGTTGTCATTTTGCATTTTGTAAAATGAAGCAGAAAAACATTATTCTACTTATTCTGTACAAAAAAATTTTAACTTCCTAATTGTTTCATATGTACACAAGAATCAAACACCTATTTCATAAAAATTCATCAATTATAACAAAATATTAAAATAAAAATCACAAACATCAAGGTCTTATGTGAAATATATATCAAGAGAAAAGATCATAACAAATTCATCATATATGTATAGTCTAAATACATAACGAATTTAAGTAAGAAATATACACAAAATCATATCTAACTAGCAAAATGAAAAATCACTGACAAACAAATGGTTACAAGCACGCTAGGACCATATAATTATAAAGAGTACAAACATTTACCTTAAACAATATGACAAGATGCAAGTTGAGATGGACTCATGAGTTGATAAATTAGAGATCTGAGATGTGGAGAGGACGGCTACTTGGATTAGGGTTTTTGGTGGAGAAATAAGCTACTAATTTCCTAGGTATTTATAAGTACTTGGCAATAGGGCTGGGCTGATTAGAATGTCTATGTAAAGATATGGAGATAACAACCACCTGGATTAGGGGCCTGGATTAGGGTTTTTCTTGGGCCAAGGCCTATATCCTGGTAGATTACAAGTAGTTGATAATATGGGCTGGGCCGAGCAATTATAACTAGTTGATAATGTGGGCTCGGGGTGCAAATTGAGATGAAACTCATGAGAAAGAGATGGGAGAGGATGGTACCAGTATTAGATTTTCTCTGAGGAGAAATAAGTAACTATAACCTAGGTAATTATAGCAGCAGTTGAAAAGATGGGTGGGTGTGGATGAGTTTAGGAGAGATTGGGAGAGGACCGCTCCATAGATTAATTTGTTAGGAGAAGTAAGTTTTTAATGTCATAGGTAATTAAAAGCAGTTGGGTAGGGCCTGAGCTGCAAAAAAAAAATGTATTTGTTATATTTTTTTAATAATAAAATATGTAAGACTGTCCAACTAGATTAATTAGGTGCGGATTCAAACAACTTGCAAACATTTTTCTTTATAAACTACCTATTCTATATAAAGTATCAAAGTGCCCAAACACTCTTAGATAATTTTGACTAAGAGAAAAAGAAATA